>NC_142068.1:99466562-99617500 GCF_059756535.1 Pantherophis guttatus | reverse complement strand
GTAGAGAGCGTTGCAGTAGTCCAGGTGGGAAGTGACTAGTGCCTGAGTGACTGTGCGTAGAGAGTCCCGATCTAGAAAGGGGCGCAACTGGCGTATCAGGCGAACCTGATAAAAAGCCCCCCTGGCCACGGCCGTCAAATGGTCTTCTAAAGACAGCCGTGCGTCCAGGAGGACGCCCAAGTTGCGAGCCCTCTCCGTGGGGGCGAGTGATTCACCCCCAATAGCCAGCGATGGCGTCAGCTGGCTATATCGGGACGCTGGAAGCCACAGCCACTCGGTCTTGGAGGGGTTGAGTCAGAGCCTGTTTCTCCCCATCCAGGCCCGCACGGCCTCCAGGCACTGGGACATCACTTCAAGGGCATCGTTGGGGTGGCCTGGGGTGGAGATGTACAGCTGGGTGTCATCAGCGTACTGATGGAACTCCACCCCGAAGCCACGGATGATCTCACCCAGTGGCTTTACATAAATGTTGAACAGAAGGGGCGAGAGGACCGACCCTTGTGGCACCCCACAAGCAAGGTGCCTCGGGGTCGACTGCTGCCCCCCCGTCAACACAGATTGCGACCGGTCAGAGAGGTAGGAGGAGAACCACCGCAGAACGGTGCCCCCCACCCCCAACCCCGCCAACCGGTGCAACATGATACCATGGTCGATGGTATCAAAAGCCGCTGAGAGGTCTAACAGGACCAGGATAGAGGAGCAACCCCTATCCCGAGCCCTCCAGAGATCATCCACCAACGCGACCAATGCCGTTTCCGTGCTGTGCCCAGGTCGGAAGCCGGACTGGAGCGGGTCTAGATAGACAGTTTCATCCAGGTACCAGGGAAGCTGTTGTGCTACCACACTCTCAACAACCTTCGCAACAAAGCGAAGGTTGGAGACTGGACGATAGTTAGCCAAAACAGCCGGATCCAGAGAGGGCTTCTTGAGGAGGGGCCTCACAACCGCTTCTTTCAAAGCGGCCGGCAGGACCCCCTCACTCAAAGAAGCGTTAACAATCTTCTGGAGCCAGTCTCGTGTCACCTCCCGGGAAGCCAGTACCAACCAGGAGGGACACGGGTCCAATAAACATGTGGTCGCATTCAGCCGTCCCAGGACCCTGTCCATGTCCTCGGGAGCCACAGGATCGAACTCCCCCCAGATAACACTCTCAAGACCTGCCTCAGTCATCCCATCCGGACATACCCAGTCAGAGGCCAGCCCTTCCCGAATCTGAGCGATTTTGTCATACAGATACTGCACAAAGTCCTCAGCTCGGCCCTGCAAGGGGTCATCCCGCGCTTCCAGATGGAGGAGGGAGCGGGTCACCCTAAACAGGGCGGCCGGGCGATTATCTGATGACGCGATAAGAGCGGCAAAATAGCTAGATTTTGCCGCTTTTATTGCCACTAGGTAGGTCTTAATATGAGACCTCACCAGTGTTCGGTCGGATTCGGAGCGGCTGGTCCTCCAACTACTCTCCAGGCGTCTTTTCCGGCGCTTCATCTCCCTAAGCTCCTCGGAGAACCAAGGAGCTAGGTGAGTTCGGTGCCGGGTCAGAGGCCGCAAAGGCACGACACGGTCCAAGGCCCCGGCAGCCGCACTATCCCAGGCGGCCACCAGGTCCTCAGCCGAGTCGTGAGTCATAGTCTCAGGAAATGGCCCAAGCTCCATCTGGAACCTATCAGGGTCCATCAGGCGCCTGGGGCGGAACCACCTGGTCGGTCCCGCCTCCCTGCGGCGGGGTGCAGCGGTTAGAAAGTCCAGTCGAAGGAGAGAGTGGTCAGACCATGACAAGGGTTCGATGACTATATCCCCTGTATCAAGGCCACTCGACCACTGACCAGAGACAAAAACTAAGTCCAGAGTGTGTCCACCCATGTGAGTGGGGTCATGAATTAACTGAGTAAGGTCCATGGCCGTCATGGAAGCCATGAACTCCCGAGCCACCTCAGACGTTTCGCCGACAGATGGCAGGTTGAAATCCCCCATGACTAGAAGTCTGGGGGTACCAACCGCCACCTCAGCTATGACGTTGAGCAGCTCAAGCAGGGCCGTTGCCACGCGGCAGGGAGCCAGGTACGTGATCAACAAGCCCATCTGTACTCCACGACCCCATCTCACAAAAAGGGACTCACATCCGGCTATCTGTGGAACAGTGGTCTCCCTCGGATCAAGACTTTCCTTTATAATAACCGCCACCCCCCCACCCCTGCCCTGAGCTCTCGGCTGATGGAATGCTCGGAAACCTGGTGGGCACATATCCACGAGGGGAACCCCCCCCTCATGGCCCAACCAGGTCTCCGTAATACCTGCCAGGTCCACTCCCCCCTCCTGAATAAGATCGCAAATGAGGGGGGCTTTATTTACCACGGACCTGGCATTGCACGACAGCAGCCGAAGGCTCGGGCCCTGAGAGTCTGAACAGCCTGGGATACGAGAAGGGCTATGGGGACCGGGGCGCGCCACCGCTCGAAGATAGCGAGTGCGCGCCCCCACCACATGATGCGGCCCCCTGCTCCCGCCGTATCTGCCCCTCCCACTCAACACATTGATAGAAAAGCCCTCGACAGAATGGACTCTAATGTCCCCCTTACCCCCGGAATCTGCACCCTCCGTGGCCCCACTAACAGCTGGGCCGGACCCCTCCCCCCGTGGGTTAACCCCCAAACCCACACAACCCTCCCACCCCTTAAAATCCCTTAAAAATCTATCAAAAAGTTTCCCTAAAAAACCCCTCAATCCCCTTTTTGCAGCATGCCACCTCTCGGGGTGCCAAAGCCCGTCATAAAGGTAGGCCCTTGATAAAGTAGAGGGCCACACCTGCGAGAGGGGGGAGTCTCGCAGAATAAGAAGTTCTGTTGGTGAATACATCTAATCAATCAGTTAATTAATTAAGCTGGGGGAAGTCCACGGCCTGGGGGTAATCCAGATAGTCCAAGGTCTGGGGAGGGACATTCAGTCAATTCCAAGTCAATAAAGTCAATAAATCCAATAAATCCCACTGCTCTCTCACAGCAGTGGATGGAGTCTTAAGCCACTTTGAGGCCAGATGTTAACACCAGCTGCCCTCTCACGAAAGCTGGGAAGGGCCAGAAACCGCAGTCATCGTCCGGCTCCATACAAGGCTTGAAATCTGAGATATCTCACTCACGAATCAGGAGGCAAATCAGGGGGCTGTAGATGTCCATGGGAGGCAAATATCATCCTATTGTTCAGAGGAACCTCCAGATAATAAGTGGCCTCACAGAGGCTAACAAACCACGTGGGGCATAAGAGCTTGGCCTCAGGTCTTTTCCAACCATCAGAACCAGCAATGTTTTTAGCTCGCCCCCATCCACATAAGGGGGGGGGGGAAACCTCTGGGAGAGCCAAGAAGAGGCTCCCTCCAAGTAAGCCTCCCATCTAAGTTGTAATAGCAGTTCCAAAGAAACTGACATTACTAGTATATTGTGGTCAGAGGCTCCTCGCGCTCCCGAGCAAGTTCCTCCTCCTTTTCGCCCCCTCTGGTGCCATCCCTCACAGCCGCTCGTCCCAGTATTGTAGCAAGTGCCAGCCCGACGATCCCAGCTCTCGAAAAAATCTCCATCCATCGCTGGGAAGCCCCTGCCGTCCCCTCGGAGCTCCGGGGAGAAACTGCATCGCCGACGCCGCCACCGCCCACTCCACCGGTCCGGCAGCTGCGGGGAGACGCCGAAGCCGCTCTCCCTGCTCGTAAAACTCGTAAAACTCGTATTACTATTAATAGTAAAAAAAATTTCTTTCTATTTCTAGTTCGACCATCACTGTTCTTCCTACCTCATCTGCGTATGTTAATTTCGATTTTATTCTTTCTTTTACATAGACCACTACTCCTCTTTTTTTTTTTTGTATCAAAGATGTATATAGTTTTCCTAATTTTAGGTTTTCTAATAGTATTTGGTATCCTCTTTTGATATGTACTTCTTGAAGGCATATCACATCTGCTTCCGATTTTCGTAATTTTGTGAATGTTTGCGTTCTTTTCTTCGGCGCATTTAATCCATTTATGTTTACTGAAAGTTTAATTGCCTATTCCATTGCCTAGTGTAACTGTTTTTTGGTGTGTCTTGTCTCCATCCGCCTTTTTGCTCTCGCACCTTCTCTTTCCTCTTGTTCTTTTTCTTGACTTTCTTGCTTCTCTTTCTTGCTCCACTTCTTCTATTTGCTCTTCTTCCTGACTTTTACTCTGTTTCTTCTTTGTTTTCCTGTTCCTCTTCCTGTGTAAAGTGTAAGTTATAGAATTCTCTTGCTTTTTCTACTGTGTCTACTTTATACTTTTTGTCTTGCCATGTGATTAAAATCCCCTCTGGTGTCAGCCATCTAAACATTATTTTATATCTAATCAATTGGGTTGTTAAGAACTGGTATTGTTGGCATTGGTTTCTAATTCTTCATGGTATTTGTTTTAAAATCATAATTTCTTTACCCTTATATGTCAACGTTTCTTCTCGATTTTTTATATGCTTCATCTCTAATTGTTCATTTTGAAAATCTGACATGTACTTCCCTCGCCAATCGATGTCTTATGTAATTAATGTGTACCCAGTAGATTTCGTCCATCTGTACTTTTATTTCTGACTTGTCTTTCTGTATTATTTCTGACACTATCTCCGCCATTTTTTCTCCTAGATCTTCATTATTTTCTTCTATTATATTTTGAAAGCGCAAGAAATATGAAGTTTTCTCCATCTCCATCATCGCTATTGAGTCAGACAATTCCTTGTTTAGTTGGAAAGATTTTTGCTCCATTGTCTCCACTTGTATCTCTACTTGGTCTACTTTTGTTTCCATTATTTTAATTCTTTGTTCATTTTCTCTTATGGATTGTTGGATATCCCCAATTTTATCATTCATATTTTTGATGTCCTCTTCTACTTCTCCTATTTTGTTTTTAATTTCTGCATGAAACATTTTCATTTCTTGATGATTATCCGCCATTTTTTCTTGTGTTTTTAATAGAGTTTCTTGAATCATCTGAAACATGTTTTGGATAGCATTTAATGTCATTTCCAGCTTTTCTTTTTCTTTTCCTATCATATTGTCTATTGTTCTTTGCTATAGTGGTGATGCCATTGTTATTGTAGGATTCGTACTTAGTTTTTTTTCCTGTTTTTGCTATAGTAGTTATACTTGACATTTTTAAAGCTCGTGTGAAATTTTCCCACACTAACATATAAATATTGGTCTTTAGTTTTTGTTTTCTCTCTCCCCCCTCCTTTTTTTTTTTTTTTGGATATACTTAATGTCAGGTTTCGATGCCATCTCAAATAAATTGCACTCCCAAACAATTAATCTTTGCTGAAATATTCCATTTATTGAGTATGACAGATCTGGCCCCGATTTTGTCGTAGCTGATACTAACCTTCTGACCCACAAACCCTTTCCTTTTCGTTCCTCAATTCTCAACTTCTCATTGGCCATCTTCCAAATCAGTTTCCCCAGCTTCTGACCTCACCCCACAGGAATGTCTCCCATCCCATCTCCTAGGGGATATTATCTACAGAGAAAATAAGTAAGTGAAAAGTCAATCCTCATCTCCTCCTTTTTATGGCAGCATCAGAATGCTGACATCTGGCCCCTCTCCCTTCATTTTTCCAGGGAGGCCTGTTTCAAGAAAAAAATCAAATTAAGTACCGTTACCCAATCCTAGGGTGTGTCCCACCCCCTCCCGCCTTGCCCGGGTGATCTGCATGGAATTTGGCTATAAGGCGATCAGCTTGGATATTTGTGTTCTTCACCCAGGAAGCCTCTGACAAGGGGTAACCCTTCCACTTAATTAAGTATTGGAGGCACCCCCTATGCCACCTCGAATCGAGAATTCGCTGTAACTCATAGTGAGTGTGGCCCCAACAACCAGGGGCTCGGGGGAATCACGTGGCACTGGTCTTAAAGCTCACCCCACCACAGGCTTCAGGAGGCTGCTGTGGAAAACGGGGTGTATCTTCCCTAGTAGCCGGGGCAACCACAGTTGTACTGTAACTGGGTTATTTTTTCTATAGGGAAAGGTCCTATAAACTTCGGGCCCAATTTCTTGCTCGGGAGTCTAAGTCTCAAATACTTGGTGGAGAGATAAACCTTCTCCCCCCCTCGAAATGGTCTTTGGGGAATTTGGTGCTTGTCTGCTTGTTTCTTATAGGATTGTGCCGCCTTGGCCAGTGCCCTCTTAACGTTCTCCCAGGTTTTCCTCAACATATCCATCCAATCGGTCAAGCTGACTGAGGAAGGGGGCTCCCTTGGGTACTCTGGCATGGGGACCACTCACTATTTTAAACGGGGTTAATCCCATGCTACTGTGGACAATGTTATTATACGCGACCTCCGCAAACGATAGGAGGTCTGCCCAATTGGACTGTTGGTAGTTGACGTAGCATCTTAAATACTGCTCTATCATGGCATTCAGTCTCTCCGCCCCCCCCACTGGTGCTCGGGTGAAACGCTGAGCTGAGGCCTTGGGATGAACCTATGGATCGTAGGAACTCCCTCCAAAATTTTGCTGTGAACTGGACCCCTCGGTCGGAAATGATTCTTCTGGGTACTCCATGCAGGTGGTAGATGTGTTTCAGGAACAGTTTGGATAATTGGCGGGCTGAGGGTAGCCCGCTGCAGGGTATAAAGTGTGCCTGTTTGGAGAATAAGTCTATTACAGTCCAGATCACTCTGTTGCCACCACTTCTCGGCAGTTCTACTATGAAATCCATCGCAATCTCCTCCTATGGTCTCGTTGCTTCAGCTACTGGTTGCAGCAGCCCGGGAGGGCATCCTGGTCGTCTCTTCATCGTGGCGCAGACGGTACAACTTTTTACGTAACTGTCTACGTCCTTTCTCATGCGGAGCCACCAGAACTGTCTCCGTGCTAAGTGCAGAGTCTTTAGGAAGCCAAAATGTCCCGTTGGTTTAACATCGTGGCTCCTCTTGAGGATCAGGGTGCGTAGAGTCTGTGGGACATAGAATTTTGTCCCTTTCCATGCTAGGTCATCCCTTTTTGTCAAGAGGTGTTGATTGTCTCGAAACCTGGGGTCCGCTGCTGTTTCAGTTTTGAGTCTTGTAGTTAAGTCACTTGCAGGTTGACCCTGCTGGTCGCGTCATTGCCGTCTGGTGACCACCTGACCCACAGCCTGGGTGGAGGGGATGATGGCATTCACTACCTGCTCCCGCTCACTGTTGTATTGGGGCATCCGGGAGAGGGCATCAGCCAGAAAGTTCTTCCCCCCTGGGATGTGCTTGAGCTCAAAGTTGAAGCGAGTGAAGTATTGAGCCCATGGGACCTGCCTGGGCGACAATTTCCGTGGTGTTCTGAGCTCCTCCAGATTCTTATGATCAGTCCAAACTTGGAACGGTTCCTGGCCTCCCTCTAGTAGGTGCCGCCAGGTCAACAACGCCCATCTCACTGTGAACGCTTCCTTCTCCCACGCCGCCCATCGCCTCTCCGTGTCGGTGAGCTTGCGGGAGGTGTAGGCACAAGGTTGTAGATTACCTTGGCTGTTCTTTTGGAGCAGCACGGCCCCCACTGCCACATCGCTTGCATCTGCTTGGATGATGAAAGGCTGTTCAGGGTCAGGATGCTTTAAGACAAGTTCTTTTGCAAACAGTGTCTCGAATGCCCATTGGCAGGTCAGGTCCCACTGTAGAGGTTGTCCCGGGCGGGGTTTCGTCGCCGGACTTCCTGTCTTTAGGAGGTCTGTCAGAGGTTTGGCAATTCTTGCGAACGAGGGGATGAATTGTCTGTAGAAGTTCGCGAACCCTGGGAAGCTTTGCAGTTGTCTGCAGGTGCGACGGGGCTGCCACTGTAGAACTGATTGGACTTTGGTTGGGTCCATCTCTATTCCTTTGGTTGATACTCGGTAGCCTAGGTAGTCTAGTCGTGATTGGTGGAACTCACATTTTGACAGTTTGACATACAGGTTTGCCCTCAGCAGTTTTTCCAGCACTTGGCGGACGAGGGGTATGTGTTCGTCTATGGTCTCCATGTAAATGAGAATATCATCCAGGTAGACGAGGACCCCTTTGTAAAGGTGCTCATGTAGGACTTCATTTATCAGCTGCATAAACACCGCCGGGGCTCCTTGCAGTCCAAAGGGCATTACCTTGAACTGGAAATCCCCAGGGGGCAGTTGAATGCCGTTTTCCATTCATCTCCTTCCCTGATGCGTATTTGGTAGTAAGCTTCCCGAAGGTCTAGTTTGGTGAAAACTTTTCCTTTAGCTAGGTGGGCTAGCATGTCCTTCATGAGGGGAAGGGGATATAAGTTGTGTACGCAAACGGCGTTGATATCTCTAACATCAACCACCAGGCACATAGAGCCATCTTTCTTCTCTTTGAAAAGGACCGGTGCCACGACCTGCGGTTTAGCTGCCTCAATGAAACCCCTTTGTAAGTTCTTGTCTATGTAGTTCCGCATTTCCTGCATTTCACGGAACGTCATGGCATACAGTTTAGGTTTAGGCAGTTTCGCTCCAGGGATGATCTCGATAGCACAATCGGCCTCGTGGTGGGGGGGGGTAGAATTTCACACTCGGCCATGCTGAATACCTCTGCAAGGTGTTGGTACTCCCCTGGGATCTGATCTGTGTCATAAGAGCTGTCAGATGCGGCTGACAGTTGCTCCGCTGTACCCTCAGGGAGGGGCCCTTGTGTTGGCGGTGTCTTCTTTTGCTGAGGTGGGAGAGATTGGGGTCCCTGCGTGGGGGGCATCTCCCCTGGTTGGGGCGGCAGGGGTTGGGGGCCCTTTGCTATCCTCAACCTGCGGGTCCCCTCTTGCCACCAGATGATTGGACCCCATTTGTCCAGCCATGAGAGTCCCAGTATGACTGGGTCTGTCATCTTGGGGGCTATTATGAACCGAATCATTTCCCAGTGATCTGCTAGCTCCAGCCTCAATGGCTCGGTCAAGTGTGTGGCATAAGTTCCCCCCACTAAGGATCCATCAACTTGCTCAAATCGAATTGGGTGTTTGAGCTTTTTAGCTCGGATTCCCAATTTTAGGACTGTGGGTAGGTTGATCAGGCACCTCGTGCTGCCAGAGTCTATTAGGGCTTGGAAAGTCCCTTGGGTCCCTGTTTTCGGGGCTGTTAGGCGTATGGGGAAACAAAAGGATGGACGGGTCCACTCACCATCGGGTCGTCTTCACCCTCATCCTCGCTGTCATAAGATTCGGGGGATTGATCTCCCTTATCTGGGATTCCTCTTGTTTCGGTCAGGTGAGCGAAGACCTCCGGGCCCTGGGGAGCTTTCCGTGGCACGTGGGTGGCGCGTTTGGGCCCTCGTTCCGGTCGTGCTTTGGGCGGTGGATCTGGTCTCAGTCTAGGGGTTCCACACATTGCTGCCAGGTGACCAATCCCCCCGCATCTGTAGCACCTCAGCAGGCTCTGTGGAGCGACTGGCCAATGGGTGGGCTGTGGTGCTGCAGTTCCTCGTCTACTGGGTGGCCCCTAGTCCGGTTGGCCTCTCTCCTTGCTATCTGGTTGCTTCAACATGTCGTTGGCCCGCAGCCCTCTGTCAACTTTTATCGCTACCCGGAACCATTCGGAGAGTCGGTTCAGGATGTCTCGATAAGCGGTCACTTGGGCAATTCTCTTATCTAGGCTTGTCCTAAAGAAGTACACCAGCAGTCGCTCTGGTAGGGGAGGCAGGGTCCCAATAACTCTCCTGAATTCACAGATATGTTCTCTGATGGGCTTCCCCTTCTGCATTAGGTTTCTGAGCTCGTCCTCCACATAGGGGTCCTCCTCTGCCTCCTCGAACCGGGCTCATAGCAGTTGTAAGAACCTGTCTGCGTCTTGCAGTTGGGGGACCCTGTTCTTGTAGAGGGCTGCTGACCACCTCCTTGCTTCTCCCTCCAACCCTTCTGAAATGGCACTCACTAGGGCTCTGGGGAATGGGTAGAGGTGTCCATAACGCTCTATGTAGATCTCAGCGGTATCGAGGAATTGGGCTAGGTGGTCTGGGTTGCCATCGAACTTCCCTCTGAACCGGGGTGGCTCCTCCCACGCTGCCCTCTCCTCCCAGTGCGGGGCTCTGTAAGTCTGGCCTCGGTGCTGATGGTCCTCTTCCTCATCTCTCATTCTAGGGTAGGGAGGTGCTGTCCCATCTAGGCTGCTCTGCTTGCTGGGCCAGAGGGGAACCCATGGATGCATTTTTGGGCTCCTTCTCCTTCTGCTAGGGAGGGGGGAAGGGCTGCGCTTCAGCCTACGCCTTCTCGGTTCAGCAGCCCGAACTGGTTCTCTCTTTTCCTTTGGTCTGCATGATGGCCCCTCCTCCCGAAGGATGGCACAGTCAAATTTCTCCTTCAATTCATCTATGGGGCTATCAAGTGGCTTCCTTGGAATTTCTTGGTGCCTGGCCTGATGCCAGTCCCATAGCCAGTCTGCCCTCCCCAATTCACTTAGGGGTTTCCCCTTCTCCTGCACGTTTGGGAAGGGAAACTCAACCTCTGCGGCTTTTGCAAACCCCCTGAGTACTTATCTGCCTTCTTCTTGGCTTGCAGCACGATCGTCTGACCTTGGCTATCTTGCAACTTTGCCAGGGGAGACGGGCAGGGTTGAGATTTCGTGGCTTCCAAGCTGGCTGGAATCAAGGCTGGCTCTTTTCCAGTTGCCTGAATTAAACTTTCTTCAGCCATGGCGTCAGTGGAATATCTCCATTCACTCCAGATATCTGGGAGGCAACTGGAGGATTGGAGGTCAGCCAGCTTGGCTTGGAAAGGAGTATCGGCTATCTGTCAGATTTCGATGTCATCTCAAATAAATTGCACTCCCAAACAATTAATCTTTGCTGAAATATTCCATTTATTGAGTACGACAGATCTGGCCCCGACTTCGTCGTAGCCGATACTAACCCTCTGACCCCCAAACCCTTCCCTTTCCGCTCCCCAATTCTCATCTTCTCATTGGCCATCTTCTAAGTCAGTCTCCCCAGCTGTGACCTCCTGTGACCTCACCCCACAGGAATGTCTCCCCTCCCCTCCCATCTCCTAGGGGATATTATCTACAGAGAAAATAAGTAGGTGAAAAGTCAAGCCTCGTCTCCTCCTTTTTATGGCAGCATCAGAATGCTGACACGTAAACTTATTTCTATAACTTTTGCTTATTCAAAAACAGTTTTAGATACACACACCTTTACTTATATCTTATATACGTTTCAACTTATTCTAGATTTATCTATTATGCAAATATACACTATAATACGTATAACGCTATAGCACTATAACAATATCACCATATAATCAATTATTACTTTGCAAGTAATCAATTGTTACTTTACAATATTTTTAATTAGTGTAGCTGTATTTAATTTATTTTTTCTTTTGCTTTTATAATATATTATATTATATTAACCATACAATCCTTAATTATAGGATTAATAAATATCTTTTCTTCATTAATTCCTTATACTCTATAACATTTCACTTTTTCAAACTCTATAAATTAACAATGCAATAATTATGACTGTAATACAATCTTTTCCCCCCCCTTACATTACTATTTGAATATATATATATATTTGTATATAAGAATATACAAATGCTGCTGTGTCATCTTCTCCAACCACATACGAATTCTTGCCCAGTATTTTTTTGCTTCTACACACGTCCACCACATATGATAATACGATTCCGGTATCTGATGGCATTTTCAACATTTAGTTGATTTATCTTTAAACATTTTTGCCAGTCTTTCAGGTGACCAGATCTAAGCACCTTGTGGGCTAGATCTAGCCCGTGGGCCTTGAGTTTGACACCTCTGTCTTATAACATGTTGAATACCCAAAGACAAATGCAAGTTTCTTTTTTGTAGACTTTAGCTCGGCATTCAGCACCATTATTCCCAAAATCCTCTTTAAACTGACTCAGCTATCTATGCCTGACTATACTTGCAGATGGATTATAAGCTTTTTAACATTATTGGGCTGTACCCTAACTGCCACCAGGCTGCATGAGTGGCCGGCTGGTGCATGTGTGTCCACCCGTGCATATGGCCCCACTTTTGCAAGCGTAGCCGCGAGCGTCATGGATGTTCCAGCTCCATTTGCGCAAATCTCGTCACAGACATATGAGCCTCATTGTGGGCACTTGCGAATCCACGTCTCGTGCACTCTCAGCCACACTTGTGTGAGCTTTACTACAGACCCCGCAGGCATTCACGTGCGTGCACAGACACACACATATGCTTGCCTCGTGTTCTAACAGATAGGAAGCAGCAAGTGAAGCTAGGTAAAATCACATCAAATACCCGTTCAATTAGCACCGGAGCCCCCCAGGGCTGAGTGCTCTCTTCATCACTCTTTTCTCTATATATCAATGACTGCATCTCAAAGGATCCCTCTCTTAAAGTACTGAAGCTTGTAGATGATGCAACAGCCATTGGTCTCATTTGAGACCTTAAAACTGTAGAGATGATAGTAGATTTTAGAAAAGGCTCTCCTATTCACAGTATCAACAGGGACTTCAGATGGACACCCAACATTAGAACATCATTAAAAAGGTGCAACAAAGAATGTTCTTCTTGCATCAACAGAGAAAGCTCAGATTGTCCAAGGATCTTCTTATACAATTCTACAGAGGAATTCTTGAGTCTGTCATTTGTATCTCAATGTCAGGATTCCAAGGAACACCCCCAACAAAATAAAGCTCCGAGGCCTGAGGTTCCTCAAAGTTCTAATTTATTAGAGATGTCATGTTGGCACATCTGGGAAAACCCAAATCTGAAAGCTTCCAAGTTTCCCCCACCCAGCTAAGAGTTCACAGCCCTGCCCCACACCCACAAGTTCATCACATTGTCCAATCACCTCTTCACACTCCACTGGATACAATCTTCAGGCAGTCTCCATCAGATGCAGGCAAAAGTCAGGCAAAAGTTCTTGAGTACGGAATGTTGTTATGACTAACTTTCTACTGCTCCAACAACAACCCCCTCACAACTTCCCCAGCTAAAATATGTGGCAGTTTAGAAGCAAAAAGAAATTTGTCTTCCAAAACTGACAGGCTTCCCCCCCCCTCAGGAAAGGAATGCATCCTGGGACAAGACTGAAGTCAGGGGTTAACATAATTAGCACATTAACCCCCTCCCCCTCCCAGGAGGACCCTTAGGCTTATCAGGGAATTTATCATGCAATTGCCTAACTAAGGTGTCTGCCTGAACATCCCAACTCTTCACCCACGTGGCTTCAGACAAGGGGTACCCCTTCCAATGAACCAAATATTGCAAACGTCCCCTCTGCAATCTAGAGTCCAAAATCTTCTTCACCTCATAATGAGTCTCACCCTGCACCACAATTGGCTTTGGGGGAGCAGCAGGTTGAGGTCTCAATTTAGATCCCACAGCAGGCTTTAACAGGCTGCAATGGAAAACAGGATGAATTTTTCCCAGTATGCGGTGGAGATTTAACTGTACAGTAACTGGGTTAATCGCTTTTACTATGGGGAAGGGACCTAAATGTTTTGGTCCTAACTTCTTACTCTGCAACCTCAAATGTAAGTATTTGGTGGAAAGATACACGCCATCTCCCATCCGAAAGGGGGGTTGGAGAGATCGGTGTTTGTCTGCTTGCTTTTTGTTTGCTTCGGCCGCTTCATTCACGGCTTTTTTGGTATTCTCCCAGCCTTTCATTAATGATTCCATCCATTCATTCAGAGTCGTGGAAAAAGGCTGTTCTCTCAGCAGTTCTAGCATTGGGACGAATTCCATGCCGCTCGTAATCTGAAAAGGCGTCAGTCCCGTACTACTATGCACCGCATTATTGTAAGCCACTTCTGCGAAAGGAAGCAAGTCAGCCCAATTATCTTGCTGGTAATCTACTTAACATCTGATGTACTGTTCCACCATGGCATTAGCATGTTCCGCGGCTCCGTTCGTACTCAGATGGAAAGCCGAGCTAAGTCTCTGAGATGACCCAATGGACCTCAGGAACTCCCTCCAGAACTTAGCGGTGAACTGAACTCCTTGATCGGAGATCACCTGTCGCGGAACTCCATGCAGCCGGTAGATCTGTTTGACAAACATCTTGGCTAATCTCTTAGCCGAGGAAAGTCCAGAACAAGGAATAAAATGGGCCTGTTTGGAGAACAGGTCTATCAGAGTCCATATTACAGTATTTCCACCATTTTCTGGGAGCTCTACTATAAAGTCCACAGCTATTTCTTCCCACAGGCGGCTGGGCTCAGCTACCTGTTGAAGCAAACCGGGAGGCTTCCCCGGTCTTGTCTTATTGCTGGCACATGTGGCACAACTTTTTACATAGTCCTCCACATCAACTTTCATTTTTGGCCACCAAAACTGCCGTCTAATCAGATGAAGTCTTTAGAAATCCAAAGTGACCAGCCAATCGGGAATCATGGCTACGCTGGAGCACCAGGAGTTTCATGCTATTGGGGACATAAATTTTTGAACCTTTTCAAGCTAGTCTATCACAGGTCATCAAAGTATCTTGATTGTCGGCTAGCCATGGATCAGTAGATAGTGCTGCCTTCAAGTCAGCAGTTAACTTCCCATCGATGGGATCAGTCCGCCTGCTGGCCTGACTCCGAGTAGTGACTTCCGCTGCACTCTGTGTGTCTGGGATGATGGCATGGATGACGTCCTCCCTCTGACTGTCATATTGGGGTTTCCTTGAGAGGGCATCTGCAAGCAGGTTCTTCCCCCCTGGGAAGATTTCAGCTTGAAATCAAACCGCTTGAAATACTGGGTCCAGCAGACCTGTTTGGGGGAGAGCCGTTGTGGGGTCTTTAAGGCTTTGAGGTTTTTGTGGTCTGACCATATCTCAAAGGGGATCGTGGCTCCCTCTAGGAAGTGCCGCCATGATAGAAGAGCCCAACGAACAGCAAAGGCTTCCTTCTCCCATATTGCCCATCTCTGCTCGGTGTCTGTGAGTTTTTTGGACACATATGTAGCCGCCCTTGGGGGTCTTCCTGGAGGAGCACTGCTGCCACTGTAACGTCACTGGTGTCAGCCTGGACAAGGAACTGCCTATCTGGGTCTTGGTGCTGAAGGATGGGCTCCTCTGCAAACAGCCGTTTCAATTTTTCAAATGCTTTTTGACAGCTTAGCGTCCAGGCTAACGACTGCATTGGCTGCGGCTTTACAGGGGAGGGTCCTGTCTTTAGCAATTCAGTAAGCGGCAGGGCCAGTTCCGTGAAGGCCGGGATGAATTGCTGGTAGAAGTTAGCAAACCCCAGGAAACTTTGCAGCTGTTTCCTGGTGTGAGGGGCCTGTCAGTCAAGTACAGCTCGCACTTTCCCGGGATCCATCTCTATGCCTTCGTTCAACACTCGGTAGCCCAGGTAGTCCAGAGAAGTTTTGTGAAACTCACATTTGGACAGCTTCGCATAAAGTTTTGCGGCTAACAGTTTCTTTAGTACTTGTCGGACTAGTTTCACATGTTCTTCTAATGTCTCACTGAATATGTCATCCAAGTAGACTAGAACCCCCTTGTATAAATGTTCATGCAGCACTTTGTTAATCAATTGCATGAATACAACAGGGGCTCCTTGGAGACCAAAGGGCATGACTTTGAATTGGAAGCTACCTAATGGGCAGCTGAAAGCAGTCTTCCACTCATCTCCTTCCTTTATGCGCACCTTGTAGTAGGCTTCTCTCAAGTCAAGTTTAGTAAACACTTGCCTTTTGAAAGGTAGTTCAGTAGGTCTTTCATGAGGGGAAGATGTTTTCCATGCATACAGCATTTATTACACAAAAATCCACACAAAGCCTCATTCCCCCATCTTTCTTTTCCTTAAACAGCACCGGGACAGCTATTCTGGATTTTGCTGGTTGGATGAACCCTCGGGCTAGGTTAGTACCGATGTACTTCCTCAGCTCAGCCATCTCTTTTGGGGTCATTGAGTACATCTTTGGTTTAGGGAGTTTGGCCCCAGGCTCGATCTCAATTGCACAGTCAGTGTGGCGATGAGGGCGAATGATATTGCATTCCACATCATTAAATGCTTCAGCCAGGTCCCTGTATTCCTTGGGGACCTGGGGAGTCCCAGGTAGGACTTAGATGGCCGTTGTGTCCGCCTCTCGTTGGTGGGGCCCTAGAGGGCTTGTCTCAGTGGGTTCGGCTTCAGGAGGGATGGGCAGCAAAGGCCCCACTCCTATCATGACTTTTCGGTAGCCGTCCTCCCATTTGATTGTAGGGGCCCATTTGTCTAGCCAGGCAAGTCCCAGGATGATTGACTGCCATTTTTGGGGCTACTATGAATCGAATGAGTTCTGTGTGGATCCCTAGTTCTAATCTGACAAGTTCAGTGGCCCACGTAGCAGGAGTGCCACCTATTAAGGTCCCGTCTACTTGATGAAAGCGTATGGGGTGGCTTAAGAGGTGTGTCTTAATGCCCAGCTGCTCAACAATGGGGGAACTAATTTATTTATTTATTTGGCAGTATTTATATGCCGCCCTTCTCCCGAAGGACTCAGAGCGGCGAATACAGGTTAAAAACATACAATGATAAAATAATGAAATCCCGTTAAAGCCAAATTAAAATCAATAAATAATAAAACCCAAGAATCAGCATCAGCCCATTCGTTGAAATAGCCAAGTCTTCAGGCCTCGATGGAAGGAGCGGAGATCCGGGGCCGTCCGGAGCTCGGTGGGTAGTTTGTTCCAAAGGGTAGGGGTGCCCACAGAGAATGCCCTAGCCCTGGGCGTCGCCAGACGGCATTGCCTGGTCGACGGTATCCTGAGGAGAGCGGCTCTGTGAGAGCGGACAGGACGGTGGGAAGCAGGCAGGAGATGGTCCTGCAAGTACCCCAGGCCTAAGCCATTAATTAAGCAACGGGTGCAGCCGGTGTCTATTATTGCTGCTACCTCTCCAGGCACCCGTCTCTGGCACTGTCAGCTTGACTTTGACCACAAAGGGGTGGATGGTTCCACTTACCATCGGGTCGTTTTTGCTGCTGCTACTGTTGGCTGGCCCAGGCGGCAAGTCTTTGGTCGAGGTCTCTTCGTTCTCTCCAGAGGGAGGGGAAGTCTCGACTGCCTGCTGGGCAATTCTGCTGGCATCTGGGGGCTTTCGTGGGTCCCTTCTGCCTCAGGCTGACATGGCGGGGCGCGGTTGTGGAACTGGCCCAGGTGCCAGACACTCCGCAGCTCAATGACCCACTTGTCTGCAATGGTAGCACTTGATTACCCCTGTAGATTGAGCAGGAGGGGTTTCAGTGGGGTTTGTCAGAAATTGTTAAAGGTAGCATTTAGCTTCCAACTGCCTGCAATTACTGCGAGTTCAATTCTCACTAGGCTCAAGGTTGACTCAGCCTTCCATCCTTTCTAAAGTAGGTAAAATGAGGACCCGGTTTGTGGGAGCAATAAGCTGACTTTGTATAAAATATACAAAAGTATGAAGGCTATTGCTTAATGCCTTGTAAGCTGTCCTGAATTTCCGGAGAAGGGCGGCATATAAATAAATAAATAAAAAAAGATCTCTAACCAAAGTTCTCCCTGGGGGCCTCTCAACTGAGGGGTTGTGGCGTGGGTGAACTTCTCTATCAAGAGCTATTGACATGGTATACCAGTCTTGCAGTCACTCTGGCACCCCCTGGATTCCACAGGCGGTTCTGACTTCTTGATCAATGGCTTCTTTAAAATAATGCAGAAATATTCTGTCCTGCTAATGTCCAAGGTTCCCCGCAACTTGTCTAAAGTCCCATATGAAGTCCTTCATGAGTTTCCTTGACTCATCACCTTTATCTTGGTTTCATTCTCATTGATTTGGTCTCAGTCTTCGAATCTGGCCCGGAGCAGCTCAACAAAACCTTCCGCATCATTTAATTTAGCAACCCCCTCATTATGCAGTTGGGCTATCCAGTCAGCAGCATCTCCCTCATTCATCCCCTCTGAGATCGCAGATACCAAGTCGCGATCTGTTTCGTATTGCTTTCCATACTGATCTATATGAGCCCATACTCGGCTGAGGAAATCGGCCAGTTTGGTAGGCTTACTGTCAAATGTCGCTCTAAGCCATGGTGGCGGGGCCCTTGCTGGCGGCATTCACCCTGCTGGAGGCGGGATGAATGCCGGAAGCTGAACTGGAACCTGTGGCGGCACTGCTGGCTGCTGGATCAGACCCCACAGGCAGTGCTGGTATCGTTGGGGAAAATTGGGCTCATGGTGATCCCGTAAGAAGGGGAGCAGCAGGTGCTGGCATCCACTGCCACTGGACCCACCCCTGGCCGGGATAGAATCTCCAGCCTGGAGGGATAAATTCTGCAGGGGGTAGCATGAAGGCAGGTTGATGAGGGCTGGATACAGTATGACATCCAGGCAATCGTTCTTTCGGTCCCATCTCTGGAGTTGGACCAAGCTGGCAACTTTTCCCAGAATCCATTTCCCTGGACTGAGCTCCTAGGCTTTGCGTCACTCCCATGGCTCCCTCTGCAATCTTCTCTCTCCCTTCCATCTTCGCTGAGTCTTCGTACCACCCAATCTTTAGGTTGGTGCTGGGGCTCAGCACCCCATTCAGCCCCCTTTCAGGGTGCTGCTTAGTTATTTAGGGGATTCAGGTTAATGTCAGGGTTCCAAGGAACACCCCCAACAAAATAAAGCTCCGAGGCCTGAGGTTCCTCAAAGTTCTAATTTATTAGAGATGTCATGTTGGCACATCTGGGAAAACCCGAATCTGAAAGCTTCCAAGTTTCCCCCACCCAGCTAAGAGTTCACAGCCTTGCCCCACACCCACAAATTCATCACATTGTCCAATCAACTCTTCACACTCCACTGGATACAATCTTCAGGCAGTCTCTATCAGACGCAGGCAAAAGTCAGGCAAAAGTCCTTGAGTATGGAATGTTGTTATGATAACTTTTTACAGCTCCAACAACAACCCCCTTCCAACTTCCCCAGCTAAAATATGTGGCAGTTTAGAAACAAAAAGAAAATTGTCTTCCAAAACTGACATTCAATTACTATCTGGTTTGGCACAGCAACCAAACAGGACAGGTACAAACTTCAATGGATAGTTAGCACTGCAGAAAATTGCAACCAGCCTGCCTTCTATTGAGGTTCTGTACATTGCACGAAACAGAAAGAGGACTGAGAAAAAATATCTACAGATCCCTCACCTCCTGGGCATAAACTGTTTCAACTTCTCCCCTCTAGACAACACTATAGGGCACTACATGCCAAAACAATTGACAAAAAGATCCCTTATGCCAGGGGTCCTCAAACTTTTTAACAGGCGGCCAATTCATGGTCCTTCAGACTGTTGGGGGGGGGCAGACTATAGTTTAAAAAAACATGTACAAATTCCTATACATACTGCACATATCTCATTTGTAGTGCAAAAAAACATGATACAATATTTAAAATGAAGAACAATTTTAACCAACATAAACTTACTAGTATTTCAAAAGCAGTATGGGCCTGCTTTTGGCTGATGAGATGGTCAATGTCTGGTTCCATAAAGGGGGGGAGGCTGGAGAGGGGGAGGAAGGGAGGATTGCAAAATAAAACAATAACAATAATAATGCCAATCAATTCTTCAAACAGCTGTCAGCAACCTCTCCCATGGAGATTCCCCCCAGCTGCTTTTACACACCCTCCTTTCTTCCTAGCAGCTTTCGCAGGCCAAAGAAAGATGTCTAGGAAATCCAGTGCGGTCCTGCCAGCTTGGCTTCCTGAAGTGCTCAAATTCCTTCTCCGGCATTTGGGGTGGACTACAGACTTGGGGGGAAGGAGAGACTTTCTTTGCTTCACTTGAAAACTTCTTAGTGTCCTCGCCCAGCGTGGAAGGAGAGGGGGAGAGTGAGGAAACGTTGTGAAGAAGTGGGGTGGGGTGACACTCTGTGGTCTTCGCTGAGAAAGCGAGTGTCAGGCAGGAGGCTGTCGGTAGCAGGCATGTGCGGGCGGGGGTGAGAAGATGCGAGGCAATCGCTTTAATTGTCCCCATTGATTCTTAACTGGCGTGTTTCTTTCCTTTGCTCGGCGTGCCCTCTTGCTGGCTTAGTGTGTGGAGGGAGTGGGAAGCGGAGATGGGGCAGACGAGCCTCTGAGTGGGAAGAGGGTGGGTGTGGGTGCTTGCGCGCATGGGGGGGGGTTAGAATCTGTGTGGAGTCGAGAGAAAGTTACCCAGGTAGAGGGAGGGAGAGGGCCAGGGGTGGGTTCTACTTACTTTTACTACTGGTTCGCAGGGGGGCCACGCTAAAAGGGGGTGAAAATTTAGGTGCGTCTTATACACCGAATGTAGCCCCGCCAACCCACTGGCCCCCACCCTTTGGCCTCTGCCTTGCAGCAGTTACCTCCTTGCAAGCAAACAGTAAGAAAAAAAAGCTTTCAGCTTCAGCACAGCCTAATTAGCACAAGTTGATTGGATCGGCCTCCTGACTCTCAGCTGATTTGCTCTCAGCTGTTTTGTGCAGGGCTCTGCTGCTTGCTGCAAAGAGGTAAATTGCTGGAGCAGATTTTTTTCCTTGTGCTAATCAAGCTATGCTGAAAACAAAAATGAAAGTAAAGCAGGCTGTTTGCTGATTGCTGCAATGAGGCAAAATTGCTCAGAGGGAGAGGCAGAGGCAGATTTCTTTTTCTTCTTTTCCTCATCAAAAAAGCTAGGTGCGTCTTATACTCCGGTGCGACTTATACTCTGAAAAATACGGTAATATTCTTGGAGATATTACCCAAGATAATATCCAAGGAAAAAGGCCTCTCTTGTATTGCTGAACGTTCATGAGTCTATCAACAGGAGAACACTGAATATCAATGTATGCATGGCAGGGCTGCAAGGAAAAAGACATTACTCTCCACAAAGAACATTGCTGCCTATCTATAGTTTGCAAAAGACTTCATGATAAGCCAGAAGGGTACTAGAAGAATATTCTGTGAATGGATGATAACAAAATATTATTTTTTGATTTGAATGAAAAGTGTTATTTTTGGCTAAAAACAAACACTGGCTTCCACTGTAAGAACTGGTGTAGGGTTTCCTGCCTAAGCAAGGGATTTGACTAGAAGACCTCCAAGGTCCCTTCCAACTCTGTTATTCTATTCTAACTTCATCTTGTTTGTGAAACGTGGTAACAGAATCATGGTTTGGGTTTGATTTGCTGCCTTCTGGACCAGAACATCTTGCCCTCATTGATGGAACTAAATTCTGAATTGTACCAACAAATTCCACAGGAAAATGCTAGGATATCTATCCATGAACCTAAGATCAACATAAAGTGGGACATGCAACAACAACAACCCAAAACATGCTGGTCCAAAACAAAATAGCTAAAGCAGAAGAAAGTATGATTTGAAATAACCAAGCCAAAGTCCTGATCATATAACCTATAGAAATGTTGTGTAATGATCTGAAGCAGGAAGTTCAATTGAGGAGGTTTACTGTAGGGAGGCACAAGTTAAAATTCCTCCAAGCTGATGTGCAGGACTAATCAACAATTAACAGAAATATTTAGTTGTGATTATTCCTGCCAAAGAGTCACAGCAGTTATTGAAAGCAAAGTATCACATACTTTTGTTGTTAGTTGCAAAGTCGTGTCCGACCCATCACGACCCCATGGACAATGTTCCTCCAGGCCTTCCTGCCCTTTACCATCCTCTAGAGTCCATTTAAGCTCATGCCTACTGATTCAGTGACTCCATCCAGCCACCTCATTTGATTCATCTAGCCCTACCTTTCTCATGATGTGCTCTGCATATAAATTAAATAGGCAGGGCGACAGTATACAGCCTTGCCGAACTCCTTTCCCAATTTTGAAACAATCAGTGGTTTCATGTCCAGGTCTCACTGTTGCTTCTTGACCCGCATATAGGTTTCTCAAGAGACAAATAAGATGGTCTGGTACTCCCATCTTAAAGAAGAACTTGCCATAATTTGTTGTGATCCACACAATCAAAGGCTTTAGCATAGTCAATGAAGCAGAAGTAGATGTTTTTCTGGAACTCCCTAGCTTTCTCCATGATCCAGCGTGTGTTGGCAATTTGATCTCTAGTTCCTCTGCCTCTTCGAAATCCTGCCTGTATTTCTGGTATTCTTGCTCCACATACTGCTGGAACCAGTGGCGAAATTAAAAAATTTTCCCTACCGGTTCTGTGGTGTGGCTTGTTGGGGGGAGGTCATGTGACTGGATGGGCATGGCCAACTCGACATCACTCACATTGAGGGGCTCCTCACCGGCCCCTCCCCTCCCCGCCACTCCTTGTCGCGAATGGCAGGAAAATGGGGAGGGGAATATTCCTGCCTACCATCCTTCCCTCAGTCTGTACTGAGATTGAGGAATGGATGACAGGCAGGAAAATCCCCTTACCCATTTTTCTGCCTTTCACGAAAACAGCTCCGTTCTAGCTACACCCCCTCCATCCCCCTCCCTCCTGGGGACCTTAAAAGGGACAGCTGCAGCAGCTCCGTTATGAATGGAGGGAGAAAAGTTAGCATTCTCTCTGCTGCATTTAACATCGAATCCTGTGGTAGAGAGAATGTTAACTCTTCTCCCTCCATTCAGAACGGAGCTGCTGCTCTATGGTTCCCTCCTGGCCCCCTCCCTCCTGGGGACTACCTTAAAGGGACAAGCTGCAGCAGCTCCGTTCTGCATTTAACTTTATTTATTTATTTAATTTAAATTTAAATTATTTATTTAAATTATAAAATTTATTTATTAAATTTAAATTTAATTCTGTGGAATATTGAGCGGCCGGAATAGGTGAGTGGCGACCAGCTGGGCGTGGTGGGGCCAAGGAGGGGTAATTACTACTGGTTCGGCAAACTGATGTCCAAAATCCCTAGCGGTTTGCCCGAACCAGTCCGAACCGGTAGGATTTCATCCCTGGCTGGAGCCTAGTTTGTAGGATTTTAAACATAACTTTACTGGCATGTGAAATGAGTGCAATGGTGCGATAATTTGAACATTCTTTGGCATTGCCTTTCTTTGGAATTGAAATGTAAACTGACCTTTTCCAATCCTGTGGCCACTGTTGAGTTTTCCAAATTTGCTGGCAAATTGAGGGTAGCACTTTTACTGCATCGTCTTTTAAGATTAAGCTCAGCTGGAATACTGTCACCTCCATTACCTTTGTTGTTGCTCAGATTTCCTAAGGCCCATTTGACTTCATATTCTAGGATGTCTGGCTCAAGATGTAGTTATCAGGGATGTTAAGCTCGTTCTTTTCTTCTGTGTAATTTTGCCACCTCTTCTGCCTCTGTCAGGTCCCTGAGATTTTGGTCCTTTATCATGCCTATCTTTGCATGAAACGTTCCCTTCATATCTCTAATTTTCTTGAAGAGATCTCTGGTCCTCCCTATTCTATTGTTTTCTTCTATTTTTTTGCACTGTTCATTTAAGAAAGTATTCTCATCTCTTCTAGCTATTCTCTGGAATTCTGCATTCAATTGACTGTATCTTTCTCTTTCTCCCTTGCCTTTCACTTCTCTTCTTTCCTCAGCTATTTGCAAAGCTTCCTCAGACAGCCATTTTGCTTTTTTGCTTTTTTTTCTCTCTTTGGGATGGTTTCAGTTGCTACCTCTTGTACAATGTTGCGAACCTCCGTCCATAGTTCTTCAGGCACTCTGTCTATCAGATCTAATTCCTTAAATCTATTTGTCACCTCTACTGTATTCTATATTCTATATTCATCAGGGATATGATTTAGTTCATACCTGAGTGGCCTAGTGCTTTTCCCTACTATTTTCAATTTAAGCCTAAATTCTACAACAAGAAGCTCATGATCTGAGCCACAGTCAGCTCCTGGTCTTGTTTTTACTGACTGTATAGAGCTTCTCCATCTTTGGCTGCAGAGCACATAGTCAATCTTATTTCTGTGTTGACCGTCTGATGATGTCCATGTGTAGAGTCGTCTCTTGGGTTGTTGGAAAAGAGTGTTTGCTCTGACCATTGTATTCTCTTGACAAAATTCTATCAACCTGTGCCCTGCTTCATTTTGTACTCCAAGGCCAAACTTGCCTGTTATTCCGGTTATCTTTTGGCTTCCTACTTTAGCATTCCAATCCCCCCTGATAAGGACATCATTTTTTGGTGTTAATTCTATAAGGTGCTGTAGGGCTTCATAGAACCGGTCAATTTCATCCTCTTCAGCACCAGTGGTTGGGGCATAGTCTTGGATTACTGTGATATTGGTTTGCCTTGGATTCGAACTCATTCTGTCATTTTGGGGATTGTATCCCAGTATTGCTTTTCCTACTCTTTTATTATTCCTACTCCGTTTCTTCTGAGGGATTCTTGCCCGCAGTAGTATACCTGATGGTCATCTGAATTAAATTCACCCATTCTTGTTCATTTTAGTTTGCTGATTCCTACGATGTCGATGTTCAGTCTTGTCATCTCTTGTTTGACCACGTCCAGCTTGCCTTGATTCATGGGTCTTACATTCCAGGCTCCTATGGAGAAAAAATCTTTACAGCATCAGACTTTCCTTTCATCACCAGATGCATCCACAGCTGAGTGTCCTTTTGGTTTTGGCCCAGTCGCTTCACTCTTTCTGGCGCTAGTAGTACTAGCCCTCTGCTCTTCCCCAGTAGCATATTGGACACCTTCCGATCTGAGGGGCTTATCTTCCGGCGTCATATCTTTTTTCCTTTTGGTATTGTCCATGGGGTTTTCCTGGCAAAGATATTGGAGTAGGTTGCCATTTCCTTCTCCAGTGGATCACATTTTGTCAGAACTCTCTGCTATGACCTGTCCGTCCTGGATGGCCCTGCATGGCATAGTTCATAGCTTCATTGAGCTACGCAAGCCCCTTCGCCACATACTTTAGTCATACTCAAATATGTATTTTTCGATCATTTAGTTATTGAGATCATTTTATCTAATTTTAGAACACCTTTTATGTCATATTTAAACACAAATATTGAAAATTCAAAGAAGTTCATATACTTTTAAGCACCACTATAAATATATAAATATTGCATTGCGGTAAATACTGGCAAGTATTTTCGACAATTGCAGCATCCACTGGTCATGTAATCACCATTTGTATCCAAGCTTCGAAGCATCCAAGCGAGCTTCCAACAATGGAGGCAGCCAGATTTGCTTAATAATGGCATGATTCACTTAACAACTGCAGTGATTCGCTTAACAACTGTGGCAAAAATTGTTGTCAAATGGGGTAAAACTCACTTAACAACTGCCTTGTTTAGCAATGGAAATTTTGGGCTCAGTTGTGGTTTTAAGGTGAGGATTACCTGTACTTCACATCACATTTTATTCTTCAAGACTTTATCTATCAATTAAACAATCAGAATAGAGCTGGAAGCAACCTTAGAGGTCTTCTAGTCCAACCCCCTGCTGAAGCAGGAGACCCTGTACCATTTCAGACAGGTGGCTGTCCAGTCTTTTCTTAAAAACCTCCAGTGATAAAGCACCTCCAATTTCTGAAGGCAAGCTGTTCCACTGTCCTCATTGTTAGGAAGTTTCTCCTTAATTCCAGGTTCCTTCTCTCCTTGATTAGTTTCCATCCATTGTTTCTTGTCCTGCCCTCTGGTGCGTTAGAAAATATGCTGACCCCCTCCTCTTTGTGGCAGCCTCTCAAATACTGGAATACTGCTATCATATCCCCCCCAGTCCTTTTCTCTAGACTAGCCAAATCCAAACCCAAATCCTGCAACCATTCTTCCTATGTTTTTAGTCTCCAGGCCTTTAATCATCTTAGTTGCTATTCTTCGCACTTTTTACAAAGTCTCAACATCTTTTTTTGTAACGTGGTGACCAAAAATGGATGCAGTATACCAGGTTGTGGCCTTATTAAGGTTTTATAGTACCTAATACTAGGTACTAATACTTCACATGATTTTGATTCTATGCCACTGTTTATACAATTTAGGATTGCATTAGCTTCTTTGGCTGCTGCTGCAGAATGCTGGCTCAAATTTAAGTGATCTTCTACTAGGACTCCAAGGTCCCCCTCACAGTTACTGTTTTTGAAACAGGTTTTGCCTAATCTGTACTTGTACCTTTGGTTTTTCCTGCCTAAGTATAAAACCTTGCTTTTCTCCACATTAAATTTCATTTTGTTGGACAAAATGAACAAGTTCCATTGTTCAAGTCTGTAAAGATCTTTTTGAATCCTGAGCCTATCATCTGGGATGTTTGCTATTCCTGCCAGCTTAATGTCATCTGCAAATTTGATGACTCACCTTCTATCCCCTCATCTAAGTCATTTATGAAGATATTGAAGACTACTGGGCCTAAGGACCATATGGTACCTCACTGCTTACTTCCCTCTATGTAGATATTAGTAACATTAAGGGCTACTTGTTGAATATGGTTTGTCAGCCAGTTACAAATCCATCTGGTGGTGATGCTGTCTATCCCACATTTTTCTAGTAGGTTGAAGTAGGCTGTGGTCTACTTTGTTGAATACTTTGCTGAAATCTAAGTATTGTCAGCTTTGAAAGCCATATCAGGCTAGAAGCTTCCATGCTGCCACTTTCTCATGTGTGGGAAAGTAGGAGTGGGATTTAGTAGAGGGGTTGTCTGTAGACATAATAACATTCTTCTTGTCGGTCAAGGTCAAGGCGATCCTGCATCAGGTCAGAGTGATGTCTCGAGATGGGACGGCGGTTGATTGGAGCATGTGATCGACTGAGGAGTGAGAGGATGGTTTTGGGGGTTTTGATTTACTGACGGAAAGCCCGGACCTCTCAGATTTGGGTTTTCCCAGATTTGCCAGTTTACCTATTCTAGTAAATAGAACTTTGAAAAATGCTTGCTTCAGAGTCTTTACTTAGAGTTGGGATTTTTTCTGGAACACTGACATTAACCCGAATCTCCCTTAAAGCATAACGGCACCCCAAAAGAGGGCTGTCGGGGGTGCTGAGTCCCAGCATCTACCTAAACTTCGGATGGTGCAAAGACTCAGTGAAAATGGAGGAGAAAGGAGAGATCGCAGAGGGGGCAGTGGGGACGGATATTCAAGGATTTACTGACACCCTGATTTCTCCTTCTGAAGAAATGGTGCGAGCCATTGAGGCTGCAGAAGAGACCCAAAGGCTAAGTGCTCAGCCCAAGAAGTCGGATTCCGGGAAAAGTTGCCAGTCTGACCCAACTCCAGAAAGGGGACCAGAGGAGATAGTGCTGCTCCCAGCCCAATGAAGTCGCCCCATGAGCCAGAGTGGAGAAGAGCAACAGCTATAGGATCTGGAGATTCCCGGGACTGAAACCTGTTGCCCTCAACGCGAAGCTAATAGTTAACTGAGCTCCCTGAGTGTTTCGAATGGATGGAAGTGGGAAGTTACACACCCCCTCCCTACCTCCTCAAGTGAGATGGAGCTTAGTGCAACCTACATTCACCTTCCCCGATCCAGGACCTGGCGGAGGAATTAGCGAGGCGCAGGCATCTCTCTACCTGGCCAGGGGCGAAACAAGCGGATCAGCGCAGCATGGCCATCCTGCAGCTGGGAGACATCAGACGCAGACAGTATGGGGAATGCGAAACCCTCCTGCAGGGCCCCCTCACCAGCCTGCCTTTGTACTACCTCCTCCTGAATGTATACCCCCAGGCTGGGGATTCTATCCCGGCTAGGGGTGGGTCCAGTGCCAGTGGTATCCAGCATCGTCTGCTCCAATTTTCCAGGGATCCCCATGGCCCCAATATGGCCCAACAATCCCAGCACCACAGGTGTCTGGTGGTGTTCCGCAGAGTGCTATACTCACAGCAGCCAGCTGGAGTCCCCCCCCGCCCTCTCTGCAGCCCAGCAAGCAACTCAGCAGCCGCTCCCCCTCCCCTAGCAGCCGGCTGGAGTCCAGCAACCAGCAGCAGCTCCGCCAGAGGTTCCAGCTCAGCCTCCCGATGGCAGGCCCAATCAACCCACAAGGCCAATGCCAACCCCCTTCAGAGCAACCTTTGATGGTACTCCTGCCACACTGGCTTACTTCCTCAGCAGGGTCTGGGCTCATGTAGATCAGTATGGAGACCAATATGAGTCAGACTGGGACTTGGTATCGGCAATTTCTGACGGGATGAATGAGGGGGAGGCTTCTGAATGGATAGCCCAGCTGCACAATGAGGGCGCTGTGGAACTAAATGATGCCGATGGGTTGTTGTGCTGCTCTGGGCCAGATTTGAAGACCCAGATCGAATAAATGAAAATGAAGCCACACTAAAGGTGATGAAGCAAGGTAATTGACCCATAGAAGACTTTGTATTGGACTTTAGATGGGTCGCAGGGAACTTGGGGCACTGGCCGGACCGCATACTCCTACACGTTTTTAAAGAGGCCATTGATCAAGAAGTCAGGACAGTCTGTGGGTTCCGGGGGGTGCCTGAGTGACTGCACGACTGGTATATCATGTCCATAGCTCTAGACAGAGAAATTCACCCCTACCGCAAAACCCCAGCAGAGAAGCCTCCTCGGAAAGCTTTAGCTAGATGGCCACTTTCAAAGCCTGCTGAAGTCACCCCCCCTTAACTGGCAGGGGCGATTAAATGCTATCGGTGTGGAACATCGAGCTTCTGAGTGCCTGGCCCCTGCCCCAGTTCCACAACAACGTCCTGCCACAGCCGCTCGAGGCAGAAGGGCTCCAAGGAAGGCCCCAGACACTAGTCAATTTGCCAGACAAGCCGTAGAGGTTCCCCTCCCCACTGAAGAGAGCGAGGAACCACCAGCCAAAAAAGCCCCTCCCGACGAGGCTAGCAGAGATGAAGACCCGATGGTGAGTTCACCCATCCCCACCTTTCAATTAAAGTGAAACTGGTAGTGCCAGAGACAGGGAAGCAAGGAGAACTGCCAGCAATAATAGATACAGGCTGCACCAGATGTTTATTTGGACTTCCAATTGTTGAACAATTGGGGATCAGAACAACAGCCTTAAAGCGTCCAATTAAATTTCACCAGGTGGATGGGACGTTAATTGGAGGCTTCCCCGCCACCCATATTACAGAACTGGTTAGATTAGAAATCGGAAGATATCATGAATTTATCCAATTTATAGTAACCCCAAAGATGTCAGAATCGGTCATACTGGGCCTGGTTTGGCTGGACAAATGGGCCCCCACCATCAAATGGGAAGATAGATACTGGAAAATCATAATGGGTGTCAGCCCATTATCCCCTGCCCCTCCTACTCATAAGGGCGAGCTGCCAGAAACAGCAGATGCTTGTTCAGACAGGCCTCCACGTGAACCCAAGATTCCTAAGGTATATAGAGACTTAGCTGAAGCGTTCAGCGAGGAGGAATGTAACTTCCTCCCCCCTCATCGGCCTATGGATTGTGCCATCGAATTAGAACCAGGAGCCAAGTTGCCAAAACCCAGGATGTACTCCATGATGTCTGCTGAAATTACCAAGTTGAGGAAGTACATTGACACCAACCTAGCCAGAGGGTTCATCGAGCCTGTGAAATCCAGGATGGCCACCCCCGTATTGTTTAAAGAGAAGAAAGATGAGGGGCTCAGATTATGTGTGGACTTTAGGGGTGTAAACTGCATTTGCATACAAAATACCTACCCCCTACCACTAATGAAAGACTTGCTGAACCACTTGTCAAAAGTCAAGATTTTCATCAAGTTAGATCTAAGGGAAGCCTACTACCGGCTTCGCATAAAGGGTCATGCCTTCTGGACTCCAAGGGGCTCCTGCAGTCTTCATGCAACCGATCAATGAAGTTCTACGTGAGCACCTGTATAAGGGGGTCCTTGTTTACCTGAATGACATTCTTATATTCAGCAAAAATAAGGAAGAACATGTCAAATTAGTCAGGCAAGCGCTGAAAAAACTCCTAGCGGCCAAACTTTATGTAAAGCTGTCAAAATGCGAGTTCCATAAGGAGTCATTGGACTACCTGGGATGCAGGGTGTCAAATCTGGACTGACTAAAAATAATCCGCCTCATCCAGAATTCTCCAAAGCTGCTATGCGATCAGTCTCTCTACCACCTTCGCCAAAAAGGGGAGGTTGGACACTTGTTGAAAACTGCCCTGGATCAAGCAATGGTCCTGTAAAGATGGGGCACACCAGCATCTCTTTTAAAGGTGGTGGGATCACTCCCTCTTTCAAGGAGTTGTTAACTATTGCCCAGTTCCATACATGCAATGCTTCTCACGAGGTCTTAATTAGCCAGAAGGGGCATGAATCTAACACACGTGGCTGAACTAGCAGCTGAGAGAGCTCTGTCCACTTCCTCATTCAACAGGCTCAAACTCCTCCCATATCATCTTGCAAGATGTAGCCCCCATCACCTCCATAAACTCTGCTCTAAGGGTGGATTCTGACATAGAGTAAATGTGACCAATTTTATCTGACAGATGCACAGCATATTCTTCATATCAATCCTTAAATTAGACTTCGGCATTGCTCCCTCTAAGGAGAGTCCAAGTCATCTAGATTATATAAATATTTCCTTGCTGTTTAAAATAAAATTATGACAATAATAATACACATTAGTAGTAGTAGTAATAATAGTAGCAGTAGTTGGAGCTTTTGGGCCATATAGAAACTAATAGAAATCTGGCTTACCTCCATTTAGGCTGGCTTCCACAAAGATGCGGATTGTTTTGACGCACAGCTCAAAGTTCTCAGGTGTTACATGAGCTGCATCTCGCACAATAAAAGATAAGGACTCAACACACTTCATGAGAGATTTGGTATTATGAGGACCCAGGTCCATTCCCACAGTCAGACTATACTGATTCACCAGGGGAGAATTTCCTAGTCTGGAAAGTCCAGCCATGGTTGAATTATCAATGTCATCTTTCCCAACCTGTGAAATAGAGATTATTCAAAGGTTAAAGGAAATCATATATTCTAACTGGTCAATTTGCTTTTTAAATATAATTTTTATTTAAAAATATAAAAATAGTAGAAAGTAATAGAACTAAACTTAGAGAAACAAAAAGAAAAAGAACAAAAAGTGCAGAGAAAAAAGAAGAAAAAGAATGAATATAATAAAAAAAAGGAAAAGAAATAGACTTCCAACCTTCATCACAACTATAAACCAATTTAATAACTCTTCACACCCTTTAGGTTACAAACAGATCGCTTTTCATTCCATATCCCATCCCCGATCTAAAAGCAAATTCATAAAATATCAATTTGTCAATCCTTGCATCAGCAAAAAGTCCAGAAAGGTTTGCTAGAATTTTGTGAAAAAGTTTTACTTTACCTTTGATCAAATAAACCAACTTTATATTCCCTTTTATTACTTGTCTTAATTTTTAACTCAATGATTGCTGTAGGATTTTTTCTTCAACCTTTATCCCATGAGACAGAGGTTTTACCAACCTTCTTTTGTAGCTCCCCCCACAAAAAATCCAGGTTTAAAAATCTTGTTTTATCATTTTTACTTTCCTTTTAATTTTTAAAACTTAATTTTTTTATATCAAGCAAATGTACTTTTCCAAATTATTATTTTGGCCTCTCATTTGTAGTTCTACTTTCAGTAGTTTCTCTGTCATGTCAGATAAATTTTTTTCCACATCCGTCATTCCTTCATTAAAATTTTTAAGATATAGTTTGTCCATAAAAACAGACATTAATACCAAAAGTATTGACATTGTTACTAATTTTGGGTCTGTTTTCAAAGATTTTCTTTAATATTTCTGATGTTATAACATTTTGTCATTTTGTAAATCCCAGTATTAACTGACATCAAGAATAGGGTTTTTTTTCCCTTCTGCTTAGAATCTTTAGTGTCCTCTAGTGTCCATTTTCTAAAATCATCATCTTTATTATGACTTGCAATAACTATAATAGACAAATTAAGTCTCTATTCCATGAGAAGCTGATTATTTTTTATAATTATTTCCAAAATTTTATTAAAGGCCAATATTCCAAATTTATCTCAGATTATATCTTATTTTTTGCTGTTTGTTTCAATATTCGTCAAGTTCTTATAATTAATTTTTCTTTTGTTTAGAGTTGAAGATAAAACATCACATGACTTACAAGCTTGTTGTTCCAAACATTTCTAGTATATTTAAGATGATTAATAGGCAATTTCTGAAAGTGATTAGAAAGTAAGGTTTGTGAACTTAATGTTCACAAATCCCCCCCCCCAGGTTTGTGAGCAAGACAGGTAATCTTATTGTATCATAATGTTCAAGCCTGCTGAAAATTGCTATCTGATAGACAACTCCTTGCAATAAGCAGCTGTTTGAAGCATATGTGGATGATTTCCTGTTTTCTTCTTATCCAGAGATGTTTCAAGTTTGTCATGGTCATCAATTCTACTTTGACTGAGTCATCTTCAGTTTTCCATACCTCTGTCAGAAGTCTCAATACAATGGGAACTGAATTCCAATTATTACTTTGGGTGATGTTCCAAGACTCTAAGCCAATCCCAGTCTGTGGATCATTACTGGGCAACGGCATGCCAGAACCCGGGACGCACAAACAAGTGAAGCCCCACCCATGGGATGCAGGCAGCTTACGAAACCATGCCCCCTCTGGTCTGCGGAAAAACCTCTCTTCACAGAACCAGTCCCTGGTGCCCAAAAGGTTGGGGACTGCTGCTCTAAGTTTTTCCTCCTATAGCCCTGTATGAATACAGCTAGGTCACCCTACTTAGTTCACAGGCATGATGCCTGTGATAATACACATGTTTTTGCTGTCTTCAGTCACAAACATATAGGTCCATTTCAGTGGTGGGTTTCAAAATTTTTTACTACCGGTTCTGTGGGTGTGGCTTGGTGGGCGTGGCATGGTTTGGTGGGTGTGGCTTAGTGGATGTAGCAGGGGAAGGATACTGCAAAATCCCAATTTCCTCCTGATCAGCTGGGACTTGGGAGGCAGAGAATAGATGGCCAGTCAGAGGTGGTATTTACCGGTTCTCCGAACTACTCAAAATTTCTGCTACCGGTTCTCCAGAACTGGTCAAAACCTGCTGAAACCCACTTCTGGTCCATTTGCCTTCTTTTGGGGAGCATTTAAATGGGACTGAGTGCAATCAGGGACTAAGGATCTAGCTGAGAATAGAAGTACTGGTGATCAAGTACTGATTAGAATACAAGTACTGATGATCTATAATGTAGGAATTAAAATCTGCAGGGGATTTTAAGCTGAGAGTAAGAATTTACCAATTCCCTCAGCTAGTGCTTCCAAGCCTGGAAGACTCATATGGCTTTCAGCTATATTTACTGAGCAGGACAATATTATAAAGTTGCTGCCAAAGCATTCTTCCTAATACTAAATTCTTTTTAAAATATCTCCTGTAAAACATTTATAATATTTCAACTTTTAAAACTTTAAAAGCCAGCCTCTGTGTGTTTATGTGTATATGTGTATGTTTATGTGACTGTGTATAGATGTGTATAGATAAAAATAGATATAGCAGGTTTCTCATACACATATGCAAACATTAGTAAATAAATCCTGGGGACAATATAAGCAATAATTAGATGCACTAATAATATAATTCAAGATAAGGTAGCTTCTTATGTTCACAACATAAAAAGAGAAATCAGTGAATGAGATAGAGGACCAATGAACTGGTTTGTCTTGGAAACAAACCAAACTATTTTTTGATTTAGGAAAACAATGGGCTATGTTTGAAGCCTGCTCATGCCCAGCTACCAAACATAATTCTCAGTGTTACCTTAACCACTGTTGAGGGCTTAGAACAGTGTTTAGAACAGATGCAGAATTACTTTTAACATGGTAAATGAGGGATATGATCCTTTTATTTATTTTTTTCAAACAATAGATGGCAAAAACCCTTAATTATTTACTATTCATTCATCTCAGATACATAAAAAGAGAGCAAAACACTCAAAATTACTTACCACAAGCCAGCCACTGTTCACCACATCTACATCAGTGACAGAACGATGCAATTTACCTTGCTTGCTATGATCTGCATATACCTCTGAATCAGAAGTGTAGCCACGATCTAGGCTGGTTTCATTTGGATGATAGGAGATCTCACTGTCTGATTGAGCTCCTTAAACAAATAATTAAACAAAATGGAATGAAGCAACAACTGTTAACATTGGTAGCATGCTTCTCAACAAGATAACCCATTGCCAATGACCAGTTTACCTGTATCATTCTCTGTTCTTGTAGGTTGCAGCGCTAGGGGTGGTTTCACCCCAGAACCAATGCATTCCAAGAGAGTAAAGAGTGTGTACCAGTCTTCTCCAGAGTGAATATTGGCAGCATTAGTCTTGAGAAGCTCATGAAGGCCATATGCAATCTGATGACTTGCCCTGTTTAACATGCTGGGTTTCATCATGAGCAAGATTCGCAAGGAGAGCAATACCTAGTCAGAGAGAAATCATGGTAACTACAAGAAATGTAAATTATACCTGTACCAGATTCATGTTTGTTAACTGCTAGCAGCACATTCAAGCCTGTATTATAGGAAGAATAACTAGATTTGTAATTGTATCTTCTTGCCTGGTGAACAATCACAAAGCTTTCTCTTCTGAATTTATTCCTACTTTTGAAACATGAATAAAGTAAAAAAAAGGTAAGTAGTAATAAATAATAGATCTGTAATAAAATAGATCTCTGGTTATTTATTGGAGGCCACCTATCTCACTCACAGAGTGACTGATATTTAAAAATATTATATATAAAGAATATGAAAATGTAAAGTTTTAAATCTTTACAAAGTTTATGTTTAAATGAAATAGATTTGAAGTGGATGTCAGAAATGAAGGAATCACCTCAGACATTTGTTGCACCGCTATGATATTGCAAATGATATCTCCTTTCCTGACATTTATGTGGGGTAATCTATTGTTTGATCAACCTTGTGGCTTCATCTCAAAAAACTTCCATAACTTCAAACAAATGTGGAAAGAATCTGATTACTTTTTCTCATAGGAAATATTAATAATTGGCAACCTGAGCCCCTAATAAAGGAGTAGAACTTTCCAAAACCCACAGCCTTTGTTATTCTAGAGAGCAATATCCTGATATGGAATGGGACAACTGGTCATGGCCACATTGCTGTGGCCACTTCACTGTGTCCACACACATCCACACCCACCCCAGCCAACCCACTGCAGCCCTGTTAAGATATTTAAATTTAGCATCTGGAGCAGTGGGGTTGTGCAGTGAGCTGGAACACACAGTTATAGTTGATTGGTTGGAGAGTGCTGGCTCCTGCGTGAAGCAATGTGCGCAGTGATTGGCTGCTGTAGGTGTGAAGAGTTTCCCTTTTTCCCCGCCTTTTTTTCCTGTGTGCCCTGTATGCTCTGTGATTTACCTCATGATGCTCTTGTTTGCCTGACTATCTTGTTTGCTGTAAATAGAGATGTAAAATATATTTATTTATATAAAACTACAAGTTCATGTCAGCGTCTCTAACTTCATTTGGACAGCTGCTATGCAATTCTGGCAGGTTATGGGCCCAGAAATGCACTGAAGCACCAGTATTATTTTCTCTGAGGTAAAAGGTTCTTTGTGAACCTGAGGGAAATTGGCCTGTAAAGACAGCCTGATGTATCTGTTACAGAAATGGGAGGATGACTTCCTTTGGCTTGTCTTATAAGATGAATAATGTCCCATGGAGCCTAAGGATGAAGGTATTTATATGGAGTGAGGATTTGTGGACAGTTGTAAGCAATTCTCCAGCAGATCTCAATGAGAAACAGAAAAGGCAAAATGGAAAAGCACTAGCCAGCATAATTTTACATGCTAACATCTGCTAGGGAATGCTGGCTTGCCCTACACAGAATTTATGTAAAAGAAGCAGAAAAGTAACTCTCACCAGAAAACTGTATAGGGCAGTGATGGCTAACCTTTTTGCCATTGCGTGCCAGGAGAGGGGTGGGTGGGTGAGGTTCGTGCGCGCGCATGCATGGCCTCAGAGTGGGGTGGGAATGGAGATTTTGCAATATCCTTCCCCTGGAGTGGGGTGGGAATGGAGATTTTGCAGTATCCTTCCCCTGCCATGCCCACATAGCCAAGCCATGCCTACAAAGCCATGCCCACAGAACCGGTAGTAAAAAAATTTGGATTTCACTACTGTAATCATTCCATTGTACAGTGCCAAGGAACAGTATACATACCATGTATTGGTATATTGTTTGATAAGATTTTATGGATACCAGATTTAGATCAAAATTTGCTGAGTGTGTCTTGCTTAAACAATGAAGGGTATGAGGTAATTTTTGCAAGGGTCATAAAGACCCTTTGTGTGCACAAAGTTTGAAACTGAACAATTGATATGTTTTGAACCACAAGGAAACTGGTGGCAGTATGCAAACAATCTTTTCTAATGAACCAAAGCATAATGAGTTTGCATATTTGTTACACAGAAGGCTGGGTCATGCAAGCTTTAAAGTATTGCAGAAAATGCCTGATCTGGCTGTAGGTTTGAATGTAAAAGATTGTGACAACTATTTGAATTGTGCAATTTGTAAGGAGGCCAAATCGAAAATATACCCTGTCAGCAAAAGAAGTGGCAGAAAATCTGAAAGAATATTTCAGTTAGTACATGCTGATTTCATTGGCCATCTCTCCCCTCCATGGGAGGAGCTAAATTTGCTTTGGTAATTGTTGATGATTTCTCAAGGTATGGCTTTTGTTATTTACTAAAAGCAAAACAAACATGTTTCAACAATTTTAGCAGTGGGTAATGTTTGTAGAGAGAAGGTATAAACAAAGTGTATGTCAATTACAAACAGACACAGGTACAGAGTTCATGTCTAGTAAGTTTCAGCAGTGGCTGAGAAAGGCATAACCTGGAGTGGCGGGGGTTAAGGGCAGCGGTAGGTTAGCTGGGGCAGGAGGGGCCACAGTGTAGTGGCTGGGGTAATGTGGCGACAGTCAATTGTCCTAGACCCATGATGGCGAACCTGTGGCACGTGTGACACAGGTGGCATGTGGAGCCATATCTGTGGGCACACGAGCGTTGCCCTAGCTCAGCTTCAGCGTGCATACGTGTGCTGGCCAGCTGATTTTCGGGCCTTCCGGGCCCACCCACCAGAAGTTGGGAAACGGGCTGTTTCTGGCCTCTGGAGGGCCTCCAGGGGGGTGGGGATGGCCGTTTCCGCTCTCCCCAGGCTCCTACAAAGCCTCTGGAGCCTGGGGAGGGCAAAAAATGGGCCTACTGGGCCCACCGTGCCATCACATGCCAAAAGTGGGGGAGAGAGTACAGGGGGGTTGCGGGCGCATGTGCAGGATGGTGGTGGGGTGCATTGAATTATGGGCATGGGCACGTGCGTGCATGACGCCCCTAGCTCCCCCTGCTTTTGTCACGCGATGACAAAAAGGTTAGCCATCACTGTCCTAGACCCTCCTGATACTACTATAGCATGGCTGAAAAGCCCTCAGTTTGGTGGAATTTGAAAAATGGTGCTAAAAAACAAATGGGTAGTCATTTCCTGTACCTTCAGAATTTTGTAATGTGATTAGAAAGCATTATTAACTATTAACTATTTTTAGTATAGTAGGAAGCATGGTTATTTATGTCAATTTTGTTGCTATACTGTCATGCTCCTACTTTAAGACAGGCGCACTAGGCTGTGTAACACCAAACCCAAGGGAGTGAGCCATTCTGCTTATTTGTTAGGTGTAATTATAAATATTTTCTGAACATGAAAAAGGAGTCTGATTGTCTTATCTGTCTACTTGATAAGATAATAGAAGGAGTAAAAACGAGAATCTCAAACTGGGAGATAGAGAGAGAGATGGAGAGATGAAGGGAGAGGGAGGGAGGAAGGGAGAGAGAATACTGTATATGTGAATATGTCCAACAGATGTCTGAAAGAACATGGAAAAATTTTGGAAATACTTCTCGTGGTGGTCAAAACGAAAAACCAAAAGAAAAGGCAGAAATTTTACCCTTAACCAGTGGTGAAATCTAAAAATCGTTGCTACTGGTTCTGTGGGCGTGGCTTGGTGGGTGTGGATTGGTGGTCATGTGACCAGGTGGGCATGCCAACTTGACATCACGTACGTCACTCACTGCTAGAGCCAGGAGCTGCACATTCTGAAGCACATTCTGTCCTTCTGAAGCCCCCAACGCTTTGAGTTTCCTTCCACCATCTGATTTGACTGCCCAAGCGAACCTCAGAGCCTTCGCTTGCCCCGCTCTCCATCCCGGAGGGCTGCGCATCCCCCGCGAATCCTCCGTACAAACTGCCCACCCCGTTTCTGCAAAAGCAGAGCCCCCCCGCAGGGCGATCCAAAGAGGGGAGGGGGATGCTGCAGAAAAGGCCGCCTTCCACCTGTGCCTCCCGTGCTGGCTCTGTGGGGCTTGGGGCTCCAAGGCAGCCCACTGGATTCCCACCCACCCATCCAGCCACCTGCCTGCTCTCTTTGACCACCAGCGCCACTCCAGGAACTCGGCCCGCGGAGTCCAGCACTCCAGGGGAGGGAGGCTCAGCCACGCCGCCACTTCCCAGCAGTGAAGCAGAGCAAGAGGGACAGAAGCCCCCCACGTGGGGGATGGCCAGGCCCAGCCGCATCACCAAGAGCCCGCAGCACTTTCCCTTTGCCCTGAGCAGCGGCGCTTACCTGGGCGGGCCAGTGCAGGTAGCCCTTCTTGTCACTCTACCTCCCTGCCTGGGTGCAGACATCCGCCTGCCCGCTGCCGCCATTCTTGCCACTCTACCTCCCTGCCTGGGTACAGACATCCGCCTACGTGAAGCAACCTCCCAAAGCAACTCCACCACCGTTTGCTTTCATTCTGCAATGGGAGAAGGAAGAAAGCGAACGGCAGCAGCATGGCGATGCTCCGGGAGGGCAGGCGAACCAGCCTCAATATCTGCCTGAACCAGTCCGAACTGGGAGCATTTCACCCCTGCCCTTAACATATGGACCAATGATACTTTTAGTATTGGAACATTCGCAGTAACTAATACTGAAGAGACACAACAAAATTAGTCCCTTCAGAAAACTGACATATCACACAGAACTGTATTTACCTGGGCGCTTATTTCTTCTCTGCGCAGAAGTCGGATTGCCAGTCTCAATAGACCCACTACTGCTCTTTCCACTAGACAACAGTATTCCATAGCATTAATACATAAATGGTAAAGATGATCTCGCATTGCCTGCCAAACGAAAGTCACACGATCCCTATAAAGAAAGGGAAAGAAAAAGAGTATTGTGGGGAAAAAATAAATCAAACACAGGCTTTATTCCAGGCAGTTGATAGTGGGAATTTGTGATCAATGTATGTGAATGATTTATTCAGAGCCAATTTGGTTAACGTGCTGGCCTTAACTAGGGGACTATAAATTCTGGTCTTCCATTAAAGCATGGAAGCCGGCTGGGTGATTTTGGGACAGCCACTCTTAGCCCAACTCATCTCATAGGGTTGCTGCTGCAGGAGAAATAGGAGGGAGCATTATGTACCCTGCCCTGAGTTGTACAAAATAAAGGCAAGATACAAATCAAATACATAATTTAGCCAAAATTAGGGTCCGCTAATCCAGGGGTCCTCGACCTGTGGGCCATGGCCAACTACTGGGCTGTGGCCTATTGGCTGCCGGGCCACGTAAGTAGCTACTTGATGCAAATGTGTGTGCGCAATGCATGCAAGCATTGTGAACGTCATGGGCATCACACGGGCTCTTGCAGCCCAACTTGCATGAGGGTTGTCGCAGGCGCTCGTGACTCCACACATGCAAACGTCATTGCGGGCAGTCACAGCCCCACTCCACTTATACTTGGTAAGTATAAATTGAGATGCTTGAAGAAAGTACAGAATATTTTTTGAACTATTTATAGGAGTATGTTTGATGTTAATTTTCTTAGTTGTTAAAGGGTTACTTTTGGATAGATATAGCAGACTTTAAAGAGAGCTCAATTTATCATTAATTATATTCAGCTGCTTATCAATTAAAGAGATAGTATCTGCTGTTTCTATACAACGCCTAGCCAGAAATTATTCTTGAGAGATGTTATCAGTCGATTGATAAAGAACGGCTTTCTCTCTTGCTTGTTAATACAATGCCAATATTGTAATATTAGTTACACACTGAGGTGATTAGAACTAATACACTTGGCTTTTAGTTTGATAAAGTCCATTCATGGTGAGAAGACTGAGATATTTGATGTATTTTTATTAAATGATCAATACTCAGATGTATCAGTAAAGAAAATTCTATTTAAATCTTTGGCTTATAGGAACAGTTTTGTACCTTCAATGAAATGTTAACTTTACAGGGTTTTCCCCTTTTATATGTGTGCATGCGTATAAAGGACAGCAGATAATTAACACATGTATCTGAGATACACATAGACATAAACATAATTAGTCCTATGACAGCTATTTACAAGTTTTTGCTGGAAACCCAGTGGTGGGATGCAACCGGTTTAACAACCTGTTTGATGAGTGCGCGCTTTGCCCGCGCATGTGCTATGTTCAAAAACTGCCCATTTTAAGCTTAAAAACTTACCTTCTAGGTCAGCTGGTGAGTAAAACAGCTGATGTGCGGCAATCTGCTGTGCCGTGCGAATCAGCTGGGCTAAAAAACAGGGAAATATAGGACAGAAAAGGGCAGGGGCGGGACCAACTGCTCATCGGAACTACCAGTTTGCCCGAACCGGCTGAATCCCAGCCCTGAAGAAACCAGCATATATTTCAGCTTTCTGGCAAAAAATATCTATTGCAAATAATGACTGCTGCAAAAAAGACATTTAATAACTGCTGCAAAAGAGATGGTAAAATCCAGTGTGGTCATGGGGTAAACCACTTAAAACTGACAAGACTTACAAACGTAATTCTGGATTCAATTACAATTGTAAATAAAGTAGTACCAGTAATTAGTGGAAAGGTATCACTTTCCAGTCAGCTTCACACTAAAAAAATGGGTCACATATGGGGATAAATTGGTGGAGATCAAGCAGAATTTGATATGAAAATCTCTCCATCACAGTTGCCTCATTATGTGCCAATAAGTCATCATTGACTCTTAGTAACAATATAGATTTTCTCCATGGCATTAAGAACGGAATAATCAAATTTAATTGCTATTAGGGATACTCTTTAACCTGACAATCTACCTGAGTTTCCAGTTTGGAGAATGCTATCAAGTAAAATTGAAAGTTCTCAACAGTTTTTGCCATATCAAAGGGTGAAATGGCATCTATATGGCTCACCTATTTTCCAGCGCAATCCTCAAAAGCATCTCCAAACAGAAAGCACAGTCTTCTTCATCATAGGTTTCCTCATCAGGAGACACAGATATGAGAGCCTGAAGCAGCCAAAGAATATTCACATATATAACATTGGTATAAAATTGAGAACAGATACAATAAGCTGCTGTAATGATCATGGAAATGAAAAGTCAAACATGTTTTGTAGGTGTAATATTATACATTTATTTTTTAACATTTGTCAGCTCCTCTGATTGGAAGATGTGGACAGCTCACAATTATCAAACAGATTTTAAAAATATTATTACCCCAATAGCATAAAAACAGCATAAATCAGTGATTAGATGTCTGGGTGTCAGCGTTCCAAATTATGATCTCCTCCAGCGCTGACATGAATGAGAGAGGGAGAAGCTTTGCTTTAATGCTGAGATGAACTTTTACCTAGTTTCCTGCTCTTCAGTAGATAGCGTTACCTGGGTGACAGAGGGAGGGGGGAATTCCTGTGAAAAGAAAGTGCTTGGGACGAAGAGATGGATCTGCACGATGGCCAATGAGACATTGGGGTTGAAGAACGGAAAGGGAGGGGTTTGGAAGGAGGTGCCAGTTTTGGCTGCACAAAGAGTTCAGGGATGTCGTTCTTTCTATTCTTAAATAAAAAAAAGATTCATTAGAGACCTTGCGTTTGAGAATGAAGTTTATTTAAGATAGCAGCGAAACCTGAGAGACAGCCAAAACTCCTCCAAAGCCAGGCTGGCTGATTTTAAATCATCCCGCTCCCTCCCAGACGTGTGGTCGGACTGGAGGTTATCTCCGGACACTATGGCTGAAGCCAAGTTCTCGGAGGAAAGCCTGCTTCAAGCAACGGGAGGAGAACCGGCCGTGATCCCAGCCAGTTTGGAAAGTACGAAGGCTCAACTCTCCCCGCCTTCCCCCTCGGCAGAACTTCAAGCCAAGAAACAGGAGCCAGATTAAGTACCCGGGGACTGTGCCAAAAGCCTCCGAGGCTGAATTTCTCTTTCCAAACGTGAAAGATAAAGGGAAACCCCTAAGTGAATTGGGAAGGGCGACCTGGCTATGGGAATGGGAGCAAGCCAGGAAACAAACTAAGCACCAAGAAATTTTAAAGAAGCCACTCGAAAGCCCCATAGATGGGTTGAAAGAGAAATTTGACCGTGCCACCCTTCAGGGGGAGGGGCCATCTTGCAGACCCAAAGAAAAGAGAGAACCAGTCTGGGCTGTTGATCCAAGAGGCTGTAGGCCAAAGCGCAGGACTTCCCCCTCCACAGCAGAAGGAGGAGGAGCCCAACGACGCATCCATGGGTTCCCCCCCTCCCAGCAAGCAGCGGAGCCTAGATGAGGCAGTACCTCCCTACCCCAGGATGAGAGACGAGGCAGAGGACTATCAACACCAAGGCCGGCCCTACAGAGCTCAGCACAGAGAGGAGAGGGCAGAGAGGGAGGAACCACCCAAGTTCAGAGGGAAGTTCGATGGTGACCCAGACAATCTCGCCCAATTCCTCGATTCAGCTGAGATATACATAGAGCGTTTTGGACACCTCTACCCTTTCCCCAGAGCCCTAGTGAATGCTATTTCGGAAGGGTTGGAGGGAGAAGCAAAGAGGTGGTCAGCATCCCTCTACAAAAACAGGGCCCCCCAGCTGCAAGATGCAGACAGGTTCTTGCAACTATTGAGAGCCCGTTATGAGGAGGAGGAGGAGGACCCCTATGTGGAAGACGAGCTCAGAAACCTAATGCAGAAGGGGAAGCCTATCAGAGAGCATATCCGTAAATTCAGGAGAGTCATTGGGACACTGCCTCCCCTACCAGAGCGATTGCTGGTGTATTTTTTTAGAACAAGCCTAGATAAGAGAATTTCCCAAGTGACTGCCTATCAGGACATCCCAAACCGACTCTCCGAATGGTTCCGGGTAGCGATAAAAGTCAACAGAGGGCTGCGGGCAAATGACATGTTGAAACCACCAGATGGAAAGGAGAGAGGCCGACCGGACCAGAGACCACCCAACAGATGAAAAACCCCAACATCACAGCCCACCCAGAGGCCAGCCGCCCCACGGAACCCACTGAAATGCTACAGATGTGGGGGGAGTGGCCACATAGCAGCAAGATGTGGAACCCCTAGACCGGGACCAGCTCCACCGCCCAAAGGACGACCGGAACGAGGGCCCAAATGCGCCACCCACGTACCACAGAAAGCTCCCCAAAGCCCGGAGTTTTTCGCTCACCTGACCGAAACCAGAGGAATCCCAGATGAGGGAGATCAGTCCCCCGAACCCTATGACACGGAGGACAAAGGTGAGGACGACCCGATGGTGAGTGGACCCGTCCATCCTTTTCTTTTCTCCATACGCCTAACAGCCCCCAAAACAGGGACCCAAGGGACTTTCCAAGCCCTAATAGACTCTGGTAGCACAAGACGCCTAATTAACCTACCCACAGTTCTAAAATTGGGGATCCGAGCTAAAAAGCTCAAACAACCAATTCGCTTTGAGCAAGTTAATGGGTCCCTAGTGGGGGGAGCGTACGCCACACACTTGACTGAACCTGTGAGACTGGAACTAGCAGATCACTGGGAAACGATCCGCTTCATAATAGCCCCCAAGATGACAGACCCAGTCATATTGGGACTCTCGTGGTTGGACAAATGGGGCCCAATCATTTGGTGGCAAGAGGGGACCCGCAGGCTGAGGATAGCAAAGGCCCCCCAACCCCTACCCCCCCGACCAGGAGAATTCCCTCCTATGCTGAGACCCCAAAGCTGCCTGCCACTGCAGAAGAAAACACCGCCAACACAAGGGTCCCTCCCAGAAGGTACAGCGAAGCAATTGGCAGCCGCACCCGCCAGCGCTTGTAATACAAATCAGATCCCAGGGGAGTACCAAGACCTTGCAGAGGTATTCAGCGAGGCCGAGTGTGACATTCTACCCCCCCCACCGCGAGACCGATTGTGCCATCGAGATTATCCCGGGAGCGAAACTATCCAAACCTAAAATGTATGCCATGACGCCCCGTGAAATGCAGGAAATGCGGGACTACATAGACAAGAACTTACGAAGGGGATTTATTGAGCCAGTAAAACCAAGGATAGCGGCGCCGGTCCTTTTTAAAGAGAAAAAGGATGGCTCTATGAGACTGGTGGTCGATTTTCGAAGTATCAACGCCGTTTGCGTACACAACTTATACCCCCTCCCCCTCATGAAGGACATGCTAGCCCACCTAGCTAAAGGAAAAGTCTTCACCAAACTAGACCTTCGAGAAGCTTATTACCGAGTACGCATCAAGGCAGGAGATGAATGGAAAACAGCATTCAACTGTCTCCTGGGTAGTTTCCAGTTCAAGGTAATGCCCTTTGGATTGCAAGGAGCCCCGGCAGTGTTCATGCAGTTGATAAATGAAGTCCTACATTAGCACCTTTACAAAGGGGTCCTCGTCTACCTGGACGATATTCTTATCTACACGGAGACCATAGACGAACATATACCCCTCGTCCGCCAAGTGCTGGAAAAACTGCTGAGGGCAAACCTGTATGTCAAACTGTCAAAATGCGATTTCCACCAATCACGGTTAGACTACCTAGGCTACCGAGTATCAAACGAGGGGATAGAAATGGACCCAGCCAAGGTCCAATCAGTTCTACAATGGCAGCCCCCTCGCACCCGCAGACAACTGCAAAGCTTCCTAGGTTTAGCGAACTTTTACAGACAATTCATCCCCTCGTTCGCAAAAATTGCCAAACCTTTGATGGACCTCCTAAAGACAGGAAGCCCAATGACGAAACCCCACCTGGGACAACCCCTACAGTGGGATCTGACCTGCCAACAGGCATTCAAGACGCTAAAAGGAATGTTTGCGAAAGAACCTGTCTTAAAACACCCTGATCCTGAACAGCCTTTCGTCATCCAAGCAGATGCAAGTGATGTGGCAGTAGGAGCCGTTTTACTCCAAAAGAACAGCCAAGGTGATCTACAACCCTGCACCTACACCTCCCGCAAACTCACCGACACGCAGAGGTGATGAGCGGCGTGGGAGAAGGAAGCATTTGCAGTAAGATGGGTGTTGTTGACCTGACGGCACTTACTAGAGGGAGGCCAGAAACCATTTGAAGTCTGGACTGATCATAAAAACCTGGAGGCCCTAAAAACCCCATGGAAACTGTCGCCCAGGCAAGTCCAGTGGGCTCAATACTTCAATCGTTTCAATTTCAAGCTTAAGCACATCCCAGGAGGGAGGAATTTCCTGGCTGACGCCCTCTCCCGGATGCCCCAATGCAACAGTGAGCGGGAGCAGGTAGTGAATGCCATCATCCCCTCCACCCAAGCAGCGGCTCAAGTGATCACCAGACGGCAAGAACGTGACCAGCAGGGCCAACTCGCAAGTGACTTAACTGCAAAATTAAAAAATGAAACACTGACAGACCCCTGGTTCCGAGACAATCAACATCTCTTGACAAAAAGGGATGACCTAGCATGGAAAGGGACAAAGCTCTATGTCCCACAGACTTTACGCACCCTTATTCTCAAGAGGAGCCACGACGTTAAACCAGCGGGACACTTCGGGTTCCTAAAGACTCTGCACCTAGTACGAAGGCAGTTCTGGTGGCCCCACATGAGAAAGGACGTAGACAGTTATGTAAAAAGCTGCACCATTTGTGCCACGATGAAGACAAGACCAGGGTGCCCGCCTGGACTGTTGCAACCAGTAGCTAAGCCGACAAGACCATGGGAGGAGATTGCGATGGACTTCATAGTAGACCTACCGAGGAGTAGTGGGAATACAGTGATCTGGACTGTAATAGACTTATTCTCCAAACAGGCACACTTCATTCCTTGCAGCAGACTGCCCTCAGCCCGCCAGTTATCCAAACTGTTCCTGAAACACATCTACCGCCTGCATGGAGTCCCCAGGAGAATCATCTCCGACCGAGGGGTCCAGTTCACAGCAAAGTTCTGGAGGGAGTTCCTACGATCCGTAGGGTCATCCCAAGGGCTCAGCTCAGCATTTCACCCGAGCATCAATGGGGGAGTAGAAAGACTGAACGCTATGATAGAACAGTACTTAAGATGCTACGTCGACTACCAGCAGTCCAATTGGGCAGACCTTCTATCTTTTGCGGAGGTCACATATAATAATGCTGTCCACAGCAGCATGGGGCTAACCCCGTTCAAAGTAGTGAGTGGCATGGATTTTGTCCCCATGCCAGAGTACCCGAGGGAGCCCCCTTCCTCAGTCAGCTTGACCGACTGGATGGCAATGTTGAGAGAAACTTGGGAGAATGTTAAGAGGGCGCTGGCCAAGGCGGCTCAATCTTATAAGAAACAGGCAGACAAGCACCGAACTCCCCAAAGGCCATTTCAGCTGGGAGAGAAAGTCTACCTTTCCACCAAGTACTTGAGACTTAAGACTCCCGAGCAAGAAATTAGGCCCGAAATTTATAGGACCGTTTCCTATAGTAAAAATAATCAACCCCGTTACAGTACAACTGCAGTTGCCACGGGTTTTGGGGAAGATTCACCCCATTTTTCACAGTAGCCTTCTGAAGCCTTCTGAAGCCTGTAGTGGGGTCTACTTTAAGACCGATGCCACGTGAACCCCCTGGGCCCCTGGTTGTTGGGGGCCAAACTCACTACGAAGTGCAGCGAATTCTTGATTCAAGATGGCACAGGGGACACCTCCAGTATTTAATTAAATGGAAGGGCTACCCGTTGTCAGAGGCTTCCTGGGTGAAGAGCTCAAACATCCAAGCTGACCGCCATATAGCAAAATTCCATGCAGACCACCCGGGCAAGCCGGGAGGGGGGGGGAGTTCGCAGCCAAGGAGGGGATAATGATACTTATCTTGTTGTGTTTTTTTTTCCTATGGGGCAGGTTACATCGGAGAAGTGAAGGGAGAGGGGCCGGATGTCAGCGTTCCAAATTATGATCTCCTCCAGCGCTGACATGAATGAGAGAGGGAGAAGCTTTGCTTTAATGCTGAGATGAACTTTTACCTAGTTTCCTGCTCTTCAGTAGATAGCGTTACCTGGGTGACAGAGGGAGGGGGGAATTCCTGTGAAAAGAAAGTGCTTGGGACGAAGAGATGGATCTGCACGATGGCCAATGAGACATTGGGGTTGAAGAACGGAAAGGGAGTGGTTTGGAAGGAGGTGCCAGTTTGGGCTGCACAAAGAGTTCAGGGATGTCGTTCTTTCTATTCTTAAATAAAAAAAAGATTCATTAGAGACCTTGCGTTTGAGAATGAAGTTTATTTATGATAGCAGCGAAACCTGACATTGGGTTCCTCCTGGATAAAGAGGAGCCTATGGAGCTGTTACAAGGCTGCTGTGAGGAATATTCTCAATATCTGCTAGAGAAAGCAACTCAACTTCACTCAGTTGAACAAATCCTTTGAAAGTTACCAGACAGAGCATGTCTGAGGTCTGTTATTTGGAAAGAGTTAGCTGGTTCTAAAGAAGTGAACCTTTTGGGGGTAAGCTTGATCATTTGTGTTCTGGACCCATGCCCCTCCTAATTGATTGAATGGTGGCATGTAGTTGGGTCTGAGCGGTGGTTAATACTTTTTTGCAGGATGGGATGATACAGCCTACTTTGAAGGAGGTGTGGGTATAACTCTTTCTGAAGAGGCCATTCTTGGTCGCAACTGTTTTAGACCACTATGATCCAGTCTCCAATGTTCCCTTTTTAGGGGAGGCTGTTGACAGGGAGGGTTGGTTTTCAGCCATAGAGAGTCATGAAGAGAGTCTTGAAAACCCAAATAGTTTTGGGTTTTGGGCTTCTAAGTTTAGTGGCATGTCACATTTGACTCTGGATGGGGTTGCATTCTCTCCAGGGGTGGGTTCTACTTACCTTTACTACCAGTTCGCAACAGGACCACGGACGCTTACTTGCTTCACATGCACTTCTGCGCATGTGCAGTAGCTTCTGCGCAGATCACCCATGATGACGTCATGGCGGGTGGGCGAAGCCTCCTGCCGCTTTTACTACCGGCTCTATAGAACCGGACAAAATTGGGAGCAACCCACCACTGATTCTCCCAGATGGCACTGATGTGTAATTAGGGAGTCTTCTTGGGCTCATGCTATTGCTTGATAAACAAATGGCAGCTGTACCTAAGTGGAGCTTTTGCATGATCTACCAACACACACACTTTCAGATTTGCAATTAATATAATTTTACAATAAAGTAGAATTAGTTCTTCTAGTGATGCTTCCTGTCTGGTTTGCCTCACAAGACAAAGTCTGCAAGTCTGAAAGTCTGAAAGTATATCTCCTCTTCCATTTTCCTTATTTTTATATTGTATATTCAAATTATCATTGTAAAAAGAGAAATGAAGTTGTATTGAACCCTTTTTCTTTCTTCCTTTTAAAATAGCTCTGTCCATGCATCAGTGGTATGTGTGTTCCTTTTCCTAACTTTTACAATAATCTCTTGAACATAAACAGGACTGCAACAGCACAAATGAATTCTTTTTTAAAATAACCATAATTTTCATAAAGTGAATTTAGCTGCCCCAACAAATTTTATCTAAATTTCAAAAAATTGTATTATCACAGTATAATATATTATGAAATAGACATAAAAATGAATATTTTGCAGGGAATGATTTCCATGAACATTAGAGTTTGTTTCAGACTAGAATTAGTGAATACAGGTTTTATTAAAAAATATAAGCCTTCTGCACAATTAGATTTTAAAAAGTAAGACAGAGATAGAGAATTCTTGTGATATATGTCCATCTTGTTGTTGTTAGTTGCGAAGTCATGTCCGACCCATCGCGACCCCATGGACAACATTTCTCCAGGCCTTCCTGTCCTCTAACATCCTCTGGAGTTCATTTAAGCTCACACTGACTGCTTCAGTGACTCCATCCAGCCACCTCATTCTCTGTCGTCCCCTTCTTCTTTTGTCCTCAATCTTTCCAAGCAATCTTTCCCTCTTCTCCAGTGAGTCCTTCCTTCTCATTAGGTGGCCAAAGTATTTGAGTTTCATCTTCAGGATCTGGCCTTCTAAAGAGCAGTCAGGTTGATCTTCTCTAGGACTGACCGGTTTGATCGCCTTGCAGTCCAAAGGACTCACAGGAGTCTTCACCAGCACCATAGTTCAAAGGCCTCAATTCTTTGGCACTCAGCCTTCCTTATGGTCCAACTTTCACAGCCGTACATTGCAACTGGGAAAACCATAGCCTTGACTATACACGCTTTTGTTGGCAGGGTGATGTCTCTGCTTTTTAGTAAGCTATCTAGTGTCAGCTTTGGAAGCCATATTAGCCCCAGAAGCTTCCATGCTGCCACTTTCTCATGTGCGGGAAAGTAGGAGGGGGGATTTAGTAGAGGGAATGTATTTAGACAAAATAGCATTCTTCCTTTCGGTCAAGGTCAGGACAATCCTGCATCTGGAGGAGGGGTGGTTGGAGTGATGTCTCGAGATGGGACGGATGGTGATTGGAGCATGTGATGGACTGATGAGTTTTGGGGGTTTTGATTTACTGATGGAGAACCCAGAACTCTCAGATTCGGGTTTTCCCAGATGTGCCAGTATACCTACTCTAATAAATGGAATTTTGAGAAAATGCTTGCTTCAGAGTTTTTAATTGGAGTTGGAGTTTTCTGGAACGCTGACATCTAGATTTGCCATAGCTTTTCTTCCCAGAAGCAAGCGTCTTTTCATTTCTTGGCTGCTGTCCCCATCTGCGGTAATCTTGGAGCCAAGGAAAATAAAATCTATCACTATCTCCATTTCTTCCAGGTGCCATGATCTTTGTTTTCTTATTGTTGATTTTCAAGCCAACTTTTGCACTCTCCTTCTTCACCCACATCAGGAGGGCTCTTTAGTTCCTCTTCACTTTCTGCCATTAGAGTGGTATCATTTGCATATCTGAGGTTGTTGATATTTCTCCCGGCAATCTTAATTCCAACTTTTGATTCATCTAGCCCCGCCTTTCTCATGATGTGCTCTGCATATAAGTTAAATAGGCAGGGTGACAGTATACAGCCTTGCCGAACTCCTTTCCCAATTTTGAACCAATCAGTGGTTCCATGTCCAGTTCTCATTGTTGCTTCTTGACCCGCATATAGGTTTCTCAAGAGACAAATAAGATGGTCTGGTACTCACATCTCTTTAAGAACTTGCCATAATTTGTTGTCATCCACACAATCAAAGGCTTTAGCATAGTCAATGAAGCAGAAGTAGATGTTTTTCTGCTCCCTAGCTTTCTCCAAAATCCAGCGTGTGTTGGTAATTTGATCTCTAGTTCCTCTGCCTCTTCGAAATCTTGCCTGTACTTCTGGTAGTTCTCGATCCACATACTGCTGGAGCCTAGCTCATAGGATTTTAAGCATAACTTTACTAGCATGTGAAATGAGTGCAATGGTGCAATAGTTTCAACATTCTTTGGCATTGCCTTTCTTTGGAATTGGAATGTAAACTGACCTTTTCCAATCCTGTGGCTAGTGTTGAGTTTTCCAAATTTGCTGGCAAATTGAGGATAGCACTTTTACTGCATCGTCTTTAAAGATTTTGAATAGCTCAGCTGGAATACTGTCACCTCCACTAGCTTTGTTGTTGCTCAGATTTCCTAATTTGACTTCACATTCTAGGATGTCTGGCTCGAGGTCAGTGACCATCCCATTGTGGTTATCAGGGGCGTTAAGCTCGTTCTTGTTCTTCTGTGTAATTTTGCCACCTCTTCTGCCTCTGTTAGGTCCCTGCCATTTTGGTAGTTTATCATGCCCATCTTTGCATGAAACGTTCCCTTCATATCTCTAATTTTCTTGAAGAGATCTCTGGTCCTCCCTATTCTATTGTTTTCTTCTATTTCTTTGCACTGTTCATTTAAGAAGGCATTCTTATCTCTTCTAGCTGTTCTCTGGAATTCTGCATTCAATTGGGTGTCTTTCTCCCTTGCCTTTTGCTTCTCTTCTTTCCTCAGCTATTTGCAAAACTTCCTCAGACAGCCATTTTGCTTTCTTGGTTTCTTTTTCTTTGGGATGGTTTTAGTTGCTACCTCTTGTATAATGTTGCGATCCTCTGTCCATAGTTCTTCAGGCACTCTGTCCATCAGATTTAATTTCTTAAATCTATTTGTCACCTCTACTGTATATTCATCAGGGGTATTAGTTAGTTCATACCTGAGTGGCCTAGTGCTTTTCCCTACTTTCTTCAATTTAAGCCTAAATTTTGCAACAAGAAACTCATAATCTGAGCTGCAGTCAGCTCCTGGTCTTGTTTTTACTTACTGTATAGAGCTTCTCCATCTTTGGCTACAGAGCACATAGTCAATCTGATTTCTGTGTTGACCATCTGATGATGTCCATGTGTAGAGTCATCTCTTGGGTTGTTGGAAAAGAGTGTTTGCTCTGACCATCGTATTCTCTTGACAAAATTCTATCAACCTGTGCCCTGCTTCATTTTGTACTCCAAGGCCAAACTTGCCTGTTATTCCGGTTATCTTTTGGCTTCCTACTTTAGCATTCCAATCCCCCCTGATGATAAGGACATCATTTTTTGGTGTTAATTCTATAAGGTGCTGTAGGGCTTCATAGAACCAGTCAATTTCATCCTCTTCAGCACCAGTAGTTGGGGCATAGACTTGGACTACTATGATAATGTCCATCTTAGTGTGCCTCTAAAACTTCAAACTGCAGTATGTTAAGGGCTGCTATAAACAATTTCATGGATGTAAGAATTGTTGACCTACATGGCCAATGCATAGCCATATGAATAACTTATATTTCTTCAATATGTATTTCAGAATGGGAAAAGCATACAGGTACATTAATGACTGCAATTGGGATCAGCAACTTGGTTATTAAGCAAAGTAGTCACTAAGTGAAAAATCACTAACTGTGACTGTGTTTACAATTTTCACTTCAGTTTTCCTTTGCTTTACAATGTTGGTAGGATATAACCCCAAATGGCTGGGTAAGCGTAAATGGCAGGCAAGATTTCCAGAATTTGACTCCTGAGGAAGCTGGAAAAAAGGCAACTCTTATAGCACTTTTTCTTCACTCCCCCTTTATGCTTATCTCAGAGCTGGGATAATGAGAAGAAGAAAATTGTATTTACATTCATTGGAGAGAAAGGATAAAAAGATTGCACACACACAATGGGAAACACACATAAATAGGAATGTGCTCTGGCCAGCATATCTTAGTACACTCAGCAGATCTGTTTAGGAGGCAATCAAAAGTCTTTAGTATAAAATATATTAGGCTCATTTAGAGAATAGCATGGGGCTGGAGTATTCTAATCAATTAATTACATTCCGAAAGCTGAGCTTATTAATTTATGGTTAGCAATTTTTAGGAATGTGGTTAGCACTTTCTAGGGACATGCTATGCTGGAGAAAAACAACTCAAGAAGAGACAATGTTTAGGCAATGTCTCCACGGGGGGGGGGGTGGTGGAGGGAAAAATGGGCCAGGTGCAGGACAATATATACTAACTGACTGTAACAGCATTGTGATTGAGACATGTAAAGATTATAAAGGTGGGTGTTGGCTGCAATATGTAAGCAATACAAATCCATCTAAAATTAGCAATGAAATCTCATTACTCACAGTAAATTTTCTCAAAACTCTGCAACTGGTTTAAGCTTGCCTATTTCTAGTTTGCCTGAAGGGCTAACTCAAACCTCACCTTCATTAATTCCTGCAGGGACTCAAGTTGCAGAAACTTGCTCTCAGTGATTAACTTCTCTGGATCACATTGCTGTAAAGTGGAAAATTAGAAGACAAACAAATTATTAATCTTACAAGGCAAAAATAAGTAAAATATAAGTAGTATAAAAACTAAGTATCCACAAACATTTCTAGAATGTATTGCCTCTTTTTTAAATACCCCATACTAATTTTTAGGATGAAGGACTTCTTGGTTTGAACTCAGCATCTTTTTCTCAAGAAATTAAAGAGCTTCTTGAAAGGATTATGAACTGTAATAAATTCAGAATAAAATAGAATAACAGAGTTGGAAGAGACTTTGTAGGTCATCTAGTCCAACCCCCCACCCAATCAGGAGACCCTATGCCAGGGGTGTCAAACTTGCATTGTCACAGAATCATCACGTGAAGTATTGTGACTTTTTCCCCCTTCACACGTGGCCAGTGCGTGAGGTATCTGGCCCACAGGCTGTGAGTTTGACACCCCTGCCCTACACCATTTCTGACAGATGGCAGTTCAACCTCTTCTTGAAAGCTTCCAAGTGATGAAGCTCCTATAACTTCGAAAGGCAAGTTGTTCCATTGGTTGATTGCTCTCACTGTCAGAAAATTTCTTCTTATTTCCAGGTTGAATCTCTCCTTGTTCAGTTTCCATCCATTATTCCATGTCTGGACTTCAGGTGCTTTGGAAAATAGCTTGACCCCCTCCTCTCTGTGATAGCCCCATAAATATTGGAATACTGCTATCATGTCTCCCCTGGTCCTTCTCTTCACTAGATGAGCCATGCCCAGCTCCTACAACCGTTCTTCACGTTTTAGCCTCCAGTCCCCTAATATCTTTGTTGCTCTTCTCTGCATTCTTTCTAGAGTCTCGGCATCTTTTTATACTGTGGTAACCAGAACTGGATGCAGTATTCTAGGTGTGGTCTTACTAAGGCTTTATACAGTGGTATTAGTACCTCACCTCAAATACTTTGGTCACCTAATGAGAAGGAAGGACTCACTGGAAAAGAGCCAAATGCTGGGAAAGATTGAGGGCAAAAGAAGAAGGGGACAAAGTAGGAATTTTGTGAAGATAAAAATTTATAAGGGGGTTTGAGGGGTTCAAGTTTTATAAAAAGGGGATTTTGATGGGATTATATTCTGTGGAAGTCAGGGGGGAGGGTTAGGGGGGTCTGGGGGGGTTAGGGTGGGGACTGTGGGGTGGGTTGGGGGGGGAAATGGGGCGAAAATGTAATTGTAAAACTTTTGCAATAAAAAAAAAAAGAAGAAGAAGAAGGGGACAACAGAGAATGAGGTAGCTGGATAAAGTCACTGAAGCAGTTGGCATGAGCTACCATCCGGGGGATGGTAAGAGGACAGGAAGGCCTGGAGGAACATTGCCCATGGGGTAGCGATGGGTTGGACATGACTTCGCAACTAACAACAACAATGTAGTACCTCACCTGGTCTTGAATCCCTGTGAATCCCTGTTAATGCAATTTAGGATTGGATTGGCTTTTTTGGCTGCCACTGGACACTGTTGGCTCATATTTAATTGGTTGCCCACTAAGGCTCCAAGATCCCTCTCAGAGTTACTGCTATTAAGCCTGGTTTCTACCAATCTATATTTGTACTTTTGGTTTTTCTTGCCTAAGTGCAAGACTTTATTTTTCTCTACATTGAATTTCATTTTGTTAGTTAGGGCCCAGTTCAAGTGTGTCAAAAATAAAAACAAAATCAAATAAATATACCTGTCCAATATATTTGAAAATATATTGCACCACTTAAAGTATGGAGGCCACTAAGGAACTTAATGTTGTCTCTTTTTTCCATCTTGAGTTGAGTGCTACCATCCACTGATGATAAAATCCACTATAAATATCATTTTTCCCAGTCAGAATGAAAGCAGTTAAATATCATGTTAAAAGGTAAATATTTCCCTTTTCCAGTCATGTCCAACTTTAGGGGATGGTGCTCATCTCCTTTTCCTAAGGGAGGCAGCATTGTCTGAAGATGCTTCTGTAGTCATGACTATATGCCAAGGCACATGGAACACTGTTAAAAACAGCCAACTATGCTGTTTTTCCTCTTTGTCATTAATCAGAACTTTAGTGGGATGACACAAGGTTCCCTGTTAAAAGGTACCTAACATTTTACTATACTGTATATCTAATACTGACTTTCAAAGCAAAAAATGTGCCTTTAGAACAAGAAGTAATAATGAGGGAAGTGATGATGGAAGGAAATACTTCTTCTCTACCTCTTTATCTATCTCAATGTAATATACTCTATATTTTTATTGCTGTACATATCTTGAATTCCCACCCAAAGGTGGTGATAGTGGTATTATTGCTTGCTGCATAGTCAGCCAAGTGTTTAGACTGGATTTGGCATTTTTATCCATCTATTACATCCTTCCCAAGGTCCTGAGAAAGGCACTTGTTTGATGATGTTAAAGGTATCACTATATTATTATATTATTACAGGTAGTCCTCTCTTAACTATCACTAAGTGATGTGGTCATTAAGTGAGACATCCTGTGACCATGGCTTCGCCATTGACTATGCTTGTTGGAAGCCAGCAGGGAAGCACACAAATGGCGATCACATGACTGATAGTCATAAATGTCCATCAGTTGTTAAGCACTCAAATCTCAATCACATGATCATGAGGAGGTTCCAAAAGTCATAAATGTGACTACTGGTTATAAAAATTTTCAGCATAATCATAAATTTGAATAGTTGCTAAACAGTACAGTTGTTTCGATACATATACCTATATATGCATACATGACCATGCTACATAGATACATTTATATTAATAATTTATACTTTATACATTTATTATATATATGTAGGTCTTTGGTTATTCAGGTTTTCTCCCGCGTAAAATTGGAAGTGTCTTGGCAACGTTTCGACAAAGTCTCATTCGTCATCTCCAGGCTGGTGTTTTCGGCTTCGTGCTTCTAGGAGTAATGTGTGATCGCAGCTGTTTCTTCCTTTTAACTGCCAGTGGGGGTGGGAGCTGATTGGGTGGGAGCTTGGCTGTGTTCTGATTGGGTGGAGGTGTGTTCTGATTGGTTGGTGGTTTGGCTGTGCTCTGATTGGATGGGGGGTTGGCTGTGCTCTGACTGGCTGGAGGGGGTGTTCTGTTTAGGTGGGGGCTTGGTTGTGCTCAGGTTAGTCTGAGTTGCAGGGGGATTTGAGCTGGTGAGCTGCATTGCTGTTGTTTGGCTTCGCGTTCGTGGTCATGCCACATCTTCATGGTGGGTGTCAGTTTGCTTCATGTATGGATTGGAGGGGTTTAAAGTGGCTAATGATGCAGCTGTGGTCTGGCTTCTGGTTTGTGGTTGTGCCTCATCAGTGTGGGTTTGCTTTTTGGGTGGATGTGTGGTGGTGACATCCTGTGTGGTTTTCGTGAGTGTGGGTCTGGTGTCATTCTTTGTGTTAGGGACTCGTTTGTCAATGAGGGCGGGTTTCCAAATGGCTGGTAGGCGGGAGGTATCATCTCGTTTATTCATGCTGTGTGAGCGTTTTTCTATCTCAATGGCTTCTCTGATTGTTCTGTTGTTAAAGTGTTCAGTTGTGGCTATAATTCTGGTCTTTTTAAAATCAATATCATGTCCTGTGGCTTTAAGGTGTTGGACCAGGGAAGAAGTTAGTTCCCCTTTTCTGACTGAGTTCTTGTGTTCTTCAATGCGTGCACTTATTCTTCTGTTGGTTTGTCCGATGTATGTGGTGGGGCAGGCGGTGCATGGGATTTCATATACTCCTTGATTTTCTAACTCAATTTTGTCTTTGGGGTTTCTTAGGATGGTGGATATTTTTCGGTTTGTGCAGAATGCTGTCTTGATGTTGTGTTTGTGGAGGATCTTGCTGATTCTGTCTGTGGTGCCTTTTATGTATGGGAGGAGGGCTTTGCCGTTTTCTTGTTCTCTGTCTTGGATTTTAGTGGGGGTTTCTTTTTGGATTAGGTTGGTAATCTTATTTCTTTGGAATCCACTGGATGTTAGTACATTAGTGGGAGTGTGTTTTTTTAGGGTTTTAGGTGTTGTTCGTCAGCTAAGCATTTTGTTCTGGAGATGAGTGTCTTGGCTACGGAGCTGATCTGTGCTGGGTGGTGATGTGAGAGTGCCTGCAGATAGCAGTTTGTGTGTGTTTTCTTCTGGTAGATGGTGTGTCCTAGGTAGCCATTGGATTTCTTGTAGACTAAGACATCCAGGAAGGGAAGTTGGTTGTTCGCTTCTGTTTCCATGGTGAACTGTATTTTGGGGTGTAGGCTGTTGAGGTGACCTAAAAACCCCCACCTAAACAGAACACACCCCAAGCCAATCAGAGCACAGCCAACCCCCCATCCAATCAGAGCACAGCCAAATCACCAACCAATCAGAACACACCTCCACCCAATCAGAACACAGCCAAGCTCCCACCCAATCAGCTCCCACCCCCACTGGCAGTTAAAAGGAAGAAACAGCTGCGATCACACATTACTCCTAGAAGCACGAAGCCGAAAACACCAGCCTGGAGATGACGAATGAGACTTCGTCAAAACGTCGCCAAGACACTTATTTTACGTGGGAGAAAACCCGAATAACCAAAGACCTACATACAAACGCCCGCGAAAACCTCAGAAAACATATATATATATATATATATATATATATATATATATATATATATATATATATATATATATATATATATATATATATATGTATATATGTATATATGTATATATGTATATATGTATATATGTATATATGTATATATGTATATATATATATATATATATATATATATATATATATATATATATATGTATGTATGTATGTATGTTATATGCATACTATATATCGTAATGGTGTGTGATACACACACACACACACACACAGAATTTATATTTATTTTAACTACAGCATCTATCACCAATTTGGACTAGTGGCATTTTCTTACGTGAATAAAAATCCCATACTTTTAAAGTGCTTGATATTGATAAATCAGTTTGATATTCAAAACTTAAGAAGTGAATGAAACAAAAGGATCTGCATTTTGTTTAAGTATGTCTGTATGAAAGATTTCAAAATGACTTATAACGTAGTCTGTCAACAGTATTTCAAACTTTCTGGACTCTCCCGGGTCTGCCTAAAATGGGAATGAGTAAAATCATGTGTTCTTTATTTATTCATTTATATTTCATTTTCTTGATCACCTTTCTCCCTCAGAGTGGAGCTCTGGGAGATGTTGGAGATACAATTACAATTCAATATCTACTTCCAATATTTTAAAACAATCATATTATAACTACATATAATAATTTGACTTTGAGACACGGTTTCATATTTTCAGATGTAAATATTCTTTTGAACATGGACATTGACAATTGAACTACAGAATCAGATTCATCACTCTCTTTTCAATGCTAAGAAATCCGTCCTTCAACAATGGAAAGATAAATTTATGGTCTCAATTACTCAATGGATGAAAGATTTGATATTCTACTCCTGTGATGGCGAACCTATGGCACACGTGCCAGAGGAGGAATGCAGTGCCCTCTCTGTGGGCATATGAGCCGTCACCCATTCAGCTCCACTGTGCATGCACGCACGCCTCCTGCCGGCCAGCTGGTCTTTGGGTTTCTGCCACGCATATGCAGGGGTGGGGGGCATGCGAGGCGTGTGTGCAGGGGGGCATGCACTCGTGGATGGGGCAGGGTGCGTGGGGCCGAGCGCACATTGCATTTTGGGGGTTCAGGAGCGCATGCGCGCATTCACACATACACACTTGGTCCAGAAAAGATTAGCCATCACTGTTCTATTCTATGTGCCATTATCTTTTACCTGAACCCAAATTACCTTTATACATTCCAGGGCCATTCTCTTTGCTTCCTGATTCTCTGTGGATGGTCCTCTCATACCAGATTGTTCTGTGCCACTGAGTGTCAGCCAATTAACAAAAATGAGCACTGTAGACTCCCCACTACAAAAGAAAAAAGAAAAACATGCTTATAGAGGAGGGAGGAGAAACTTGCAAATAGAACTCAATATCAGTTTGGGATTCAATATTAGTTCCAAAACTAAACCAGCCAAAATGCTCCAATTTATTTTAAAGAGAGATGAATCAGCAACTTTATTTAGAAATCCAAGGATTGCAGATGAATAAACAAATACTATCAAATTAATTGAGATATGGGGAATCTCAAATATAAGGGTGAAGGTTCATTCTCCAAGCTTGTAGGTTGGTTTCTGAACATTTCATTACAAAGCTAAATAACATCTTCAGTGGAGTTTAGGGGATGTCAATGTCAGAGTTCTTCTGTTTATAAGGGCTTCAGGTGTGGATATGTCAAGTGAGGGTATTGTGATGGGTGAGGTGTGAGTCATCAGTGAGAGTCTTGTGATGGGGAGGTTACATCAGGTGAGGGTCATTGGGAGATGAAATGCTGATTGGAGGGACTTGCGTGGGTTGATTGAGGGTTGGTGCTGTCTTTGGTTAGCTGTGCGATTGATTTGGATTCTGAGGGGTTCGTAAGCTGTTGTAGGTCAATGTGTCTGTTGATGGAATTGCTTCTGGAGTGCCAGGCTTCAATGAACTCACGAGCATGGTGGGTGGTAGCTTGGTCAATGATTTTTGTGTTGCTCCAATCGAACTGGTGCTTTTTGGTGTTGGTGTGGGTAGAGATTAAGGATTTGGGATTGTGGTTAATTTTTGCGTGGTGGTTGGCTGTATGGTGCATCGGAATACGGACTTTTTTGGGTATTTTAGTAGTCATCAGTATGCTGATGACACCCAGCTGTACATCTCCACCCCGGACCACCCCAACGATGCCCTTGAAGTGATGTCCCGGTGTCTGGAGGCCGTGTGGATCTGGATGGGGAGGAACAGGCTCAGGCTCAACCCATCCAAGACTGAGTGGCTGTGGTTTCCGATGTCCCGATATAGTCAGTTGACGCCATCGCTGACTATTGGGGGCGAATCGCTGGCCCCCACGGAGAGGGCTCGCAACTTGGGTGTCCTCCTGGATTCACGGCTGTCTTTAAAAGAGCAGTTGACGGCCGTGACCGGGAGGATTTTTCATCAGGTTCGCCTGATTCACCAGTTGCGTCCCTTTCTGGATCGGGACTCCCTATACAGAGTCACTCATGCCCTCATCACTTCCCGCCTGGACTACTGCAACGCTCTCTACATGGGGCTCCCCTTGAGGAGCACCCGGAGGCTCCAACTGGTGCAGAGTGCGGCCGCGCGGGTGGTTATGGGAGCAACATGGCGCTCCCGTGTGACACCTCTCCTGCGCGAGCTGCACTGGCTCCTGGTGGTCTTCCGGGTGCGCTTCAAGGTTCTGGTTACCACCTTTAGAGCGCTCCATGGCTTAGGACCTGGTTATTTACGGGACCGCCTACTACCACAAGCAGCCTCCCACCGGCCGGTACGCTCTCATAGAAAGGGGCTCCTCCGGGTGCCATCAGCTAAACAATGTCGACTGGCGGCCCCTAGAGGGAGGGCCTTCTCTGTGGGGGCACCCACTATCTGGAACGAGCTCCCCCCAGAGATACGGAGGATCCCGGATCTACGCACTTTCCGCCGTGCTCTTAAGATTCTTCTATTCCAGCAAGTCGGACTGGCCTAATTTTCTCCCCTGTTTTAAAATTCTTTTACATCGAAATTTTAATTTGTTTTAAATTATTGGGATTTTTTAATTGTCTTGGGCTAAATTATTTAATCTGGTTTTAATATCTTTTAACTTTTGTATTTATGTATTTTATTTTGTGCCTGTTCACCGCCCTGAGTCCTTCGGGAGTAGGGCGGTATATAAATCTAATAAAAGATCAAGATAAAGAAAGATTTTAGGCTTTTCTGTCAATCTGGGTTACCCACCGATTAGAAGGTGTTTCCTCTCGCTGAAGAGAGATCTTGCCATTGGGATCTACAAAATCTTCAACCTATGGATCAAATTAATAAATTAGTACTTTAAAATGTATTTTATTAAACTATTTCAATACTGCTTTTCACTGTATTACTAGTGCATATACATCTACGTGCATATATACACACACATCATAAATATTTTAAACATAGAAACAAGCCTTAAAATGATTTTGGAAAAGGCCATTAAAATAATAGGCAGTGAAAGATAAAAGTATATAGCAATAATTAAGCCAGTCTTGGGGTTCTGTTGATATCCTAAAGAGCACAATTTCCCTTATTTCTTACTAACACTACTGCTAATTTGAAGCAGAAGGGGACAACTTGGCGCAGGTGGGTTGGCACAGGTGGGTCCAGTGGTAGGTTGCTCCCGGTTCTTTCTGGTTCTATAGAACCGGTAGTAAAATCGGCAGGAAGCTCCGCCCACCCGCCAGGATATTATAAATGACAATCTGCGCATGCGCAAAAGCTTTTGAAGCTGGCAGAGTGCTGCAGGAGGCCATGGAGGCTGAAAATGAGCCACAGGGGGCGCACATGGCCCCCCCATGCCCCGTTTTGGCTGGTAGAAGCACTGCAAGCTTGTCCTTTGACATTTCCAGGCCGGCCCTGCAGGCAGGCGGCAGAGTGCTGCAGGAGCAGAGGCATCCCGCAGCCCATTTTGGCCAGCAGAGTGTTGCAGGAGGCAGCACCTTCTTCACCTTCTCTTTAGCAACATCTGCCAACTAGAACTAGGTACCCTCCAAGATCTGAATGGCTGTTGTTCAGAAGAGTCAAAAACATCTGGCTCTTCACCTAGATCTTTGAGGAGAGAGAGTAAGAGCCCTCATATCACTGAGTTTGTCCTCTTTTATCTTAATCTTTTACCTGTGATTGATTTAATTGTAAATTTTTTTACAGGATCATTGAGAATTGGGTGGTATATAAATTTTGTAAATTATTACTAATATTAAGTCCTCTTCTAGGGCTGTGTCAGATTAATAGACTGTTTGACAGTTTTTAGAGACATCTGGAGAAATTGTCAGTTCGTTTATGCTCTGCTCCTATACCAAAGAGTCAAGCCGCATAGCAGCTGGGGACTCTACATGTCTTTAATCTCTACATTATGGAATTGAGACTATTTGTCTTCTGCCACCAGTAGCCTCTCACTGGCCAGTATGCGCACATAGAGAGGGGGTCCTCAGGGTGCCGTCGGCCAAACAGTGTCGACTGGCAGCCCCCAGGGGGAGAGCCTTCTCTGTGGGGGCACCTGCTATCTGGAATGAGCTCCCCCCGGAGATACGGAGGATCCCGGATTTACGCACCTTCCGCCGTGCCCTCAAGACCTATTTATTTCAACAGGCTGGCCTGGCCTAACTTCCCTTTTAATTGTAACTTTTAAAATTGGTTTTAAAACATTAGGGGTGTTTTAAATTGTTTTGGGCCAAATTATTTAATGGGTTTTTATATTATCTTTTAAATTTTGTAGTTTGTGTGTTTTATCTTTCTGGCTGTTCACCCCGAGTCCTTCGGGAATAGGGCGGTATATAAATCTAATAAAATAAAAATGAAATGAAAATGAATTGTGCCAGAAAGTAAATCTTCCTTTGTCTGGAATAGCCATTTTGAATGCAAAGGGAAAAAAATGCATCTTGAGCCTGTGTCAAACACCCACCATGGCCATGCCCATCCCGACCACGACCACGCCCACCCCCAGCCACCCCCAACCTCACCCCCTAGCCTTCCAAGGTCAAACACAGCCCTGATGCAGCCCTCAATGAAATAGAGTTTGACACCCCTGCTCTACATTATCATCAAATCAAGAATACAGGAAAGGTCCCCAAGATGGCTGCTGAGGAGTAAGGGCTTTCTTTCTCTTACTCACAATCTGCTATGTTTACTGCCAGAGCTGGTTCTTTGGCAGTCTTGTCCCTCTGGATTTGAATGTGGGCACTTAGGACTTATAGATAGCTGTGAACCCACCCAGGAAGGGAATCTTGAAGACTGCAACTCCTTGTGGGAACAGCCGAAAAATCAATGGGTGTTGACATCTCTTCCTACCAACAGAATGTTTTTGTAAGCATGCCTGAGGCTTTTAAATTCACTTTTTGAATTTTTGTTTTTGTTCTTATCTTTTAAAAGTTAACTGGCTGGCTAAATGTCAATTTATTTCAACCCCTGCTGGATTCTTTCTGCTTCCTTTTCTGCTTTCTTTCTTTATTTGACAGCTCTTATAAATTTCTGCTTTCTATATAGAAACACAGCACATGACTCTGATTTGTATTTTATTAATCTGCAAAAACTTTTTGGGATCAAAACAATCAGAAAATATCTTCTCTGCCTTCTTTGCTTTGAACCACAACATATCAGATTACAGAGAGGAGAAGGAGGCTTGCACTCAATGGAGAAAAAAAGAGTCTGGCTAGCAACATGCAATCTTTAGCTTGATTTTTTTCCTAAAAAGTTTATAAATTTGGTGAATTTATAAAGATTGTGGAACACATTTTGAAAAACCAGACACTAAATACTTTAGACCACAAAAAGAACCTGTTTCAAAGTAACAAATTCATTGGGAAGAAATTCAGACCCAGAAACAACACACAAAACTCAAAACATTGAGAAGAAATATGATTTCCTAGCTGTAAATTGGCCAGGAAGACATATAGACTTAGAAATAATAGAGTCAACTCCATATATACTTTCCGGAAGCTTAACACTGTGCATATAAAAGCAAAGAACTCTCTGTTTGGACAAGTGGCAAATAGCCTTTTTTAAGGGGTTTGAAGGAAAATGGGAAAAGGACTTAATACATCTAATTCAGGAATGATTTTATCTATCTGTTTTTGAGGGGAAGATAGATGGGCTTTGGAGATTGAATTTATTTATTCAATCAACCAGCAATTGATAAGAAATGGTATAAACAAACAAATTGATCTGGGACCAATTAGAGCTAATATTTGGGGTGATTTGGGATTGAAGCTATGGTAAATTTTCTATGAGTTGATTACAATATTAGTTTATTAATAGAGGATTTTGAATTTCAATATTGTCTTTCTCTGACTATTGTTCACAAATTGTATTATTTTTATACTTTTATACAGTATGTTTATTATTATTGGTTTTTTCTGTTAGTTATTTTCTTATTAATATAGTTTATAGATGACAGGCTAACAATTTCTAAATAGATTTAGTGGTCTAGACCCAGAGTAGCATGGGGATCTCATATTCCACAGCACCCTCACATCATCACTTGTACCTACCTGCCTGCCTGTGCACCATAACCCACTCTCATACCCACCCATCTGTGCACCCACCTGAACTTGGGCCTGACTGTAGCACTCACCTGCATGTGTGCCCACTCTCAAACACAAAACTTTATATCATTATATTTTATAAAATCCCAATTTATAGGCTTTTTAAACATAGTATTTAATATTCTGCAAAACAAAAATATTTTTTAAAATGTAGGGTTTTTTTTTAGCACATTGATTATTCAACAAAGCCCAAGCATGGCAAATCCTTGTCCTCTCACCCTATTCTCCTAACATCTACTGTCATTTGTTTTACCTCCACCATGGTTTTTGGCAATAATTCTGCTCTGAAAAGTTGCAACATTGCCTCCATTATGTTTTTCCAGCCCTCTCGTAAAATATCACCATGTCGATGAGCCAGGTGGAACACAGTCTTCGCTGCAATGTGGGCTTTTGGATTGCTTCCAAAAACTGTTGGCAAATTCTCAATTGACTGCAACAGAAAAGTACAAATAAATAAATTCTTATTGTTTAAAAATCTCAAGTTTGGTATTAACTCAATATTAACTCAAAACAGAAAGGGTTGATTTAGTCAAATGTTCAGTCACTTTTTTAATTGCCATCTGCCCCCATCCATAAAAAGAACTTCTTTGTATAAACACCCCCCCCCCGAGTGACATTATATTTGTATTCCATATGATATGACCAAGATCCAGCCCTAACGGTATTTTGTAATCCCATTTGTATCGGTGCTTCTTCCAAACTCTCATCAAAGAGTTCCTAAGTATGTGGCTTTTGAATACTTTATCCACTTTGTTCTCATAGAATAAATATGCATGCCAACCAAATTCAAGATCATGACTTTCTATATTCAATATTCCAGTCTTTATCCTTCCAAACCAGTCACTTGCTTGCGTCAAAGCTGCTGCTTTATAATACAATTGTAGGTTTGAAAGTTTAAGGCCTCCCCTTTCTGGAACATCTTGCATAATTTTCAGTTTGACTCTCGGCTTTTTCTCATTCCAGACAAACTTATTCAGTCCATTTTGCCATTCTCTCAATTGCTTATCACTTTTAAGCACCGGAATCATTTGAAACAAAAAAAGAAATCTTGGCAAAACGTTCATCTTAACTGCTGCTATTCTTCCAAGCAACGACAGCTGCAGTTTTTTCCACGTCTCCATATCCTTTTGTACCTCTCGCCACAACACCTCATAATTATTTTGAAATAATTTTATATTTAGATCTGCAACTTGAACTCCTAAATATTTAACTTTTGATACTATTTCAAAGCCTGCCTTTCTTTCAAGTTCCTGTTTACGATCTTGTGTCATATTTTTAACAATCATCTTAGTCTTTTTCTGGTTCAGTCTAAATCCTGATATCATACCATATTCTTTTATAATGTCTTTCATCTGAATTATTGATTCCATCGGCTGTGTTAGGGTAACAACCAGATCATCTGCAAATGCCCTGGTCCTATAATCCTCATGCCTAATAGCTATGCCATGTAATGAATTTGAATCCCGTATTGTATTCAACAAGACTTCTAATGTTAGAATAAATAACAATGGGGATAGCGGACAACCTTGTCTTGTTCCTTTTTCAATACTAAAATTTGTAGTCAGACTTCCATTAATAATAATTTGAGCCGTTTGTTGTTGATAAATTGCTGAGACCGCCTGTATAAACTGATCCCGAAAGTCCATTTTTCTCAAAGTCTTTAATAGAAAGTTCCAATCCACTCTATCAAAGGCCTTCTCCGCATCCAGAAACACCAGCACTGCAGATATTTGTTTATTCTTCTCAAGATAGTCCAATAAGTTTATTATTTGCCTTACATTATCCTTCATGTATCTGCCTTCTATAAATCCTGCTTGGTCGTGATGAATCACCTCTTGAATAACTGGCATTAACCTGTTGGCTAATACTTTTGCGAAAATTTTATAATCATTGTTCAGAAGAGATATTGGTCTATAATTCTCAGGTTTTTTAAGATCTGCTTGCTCTTTCGGTATCAGTGAAATATAAGCTGCTTTCCATGAAGGAGGTACTTTACCCCCTTGTTGTATACTACAAAATAAGTCTTTAAGATGTTCAATCATTTCTGTTTGTAAAGTTTTATAGTACACCGCAGTTAAACCATCCGTCCCTGGTGCTTTAGCTGTTTTCAATTGTTTAATTGCGGCAATAATCTCCTCAGCTATAATTGGTTGACTCATTCTTTCCTTTTGTTCACTAGAAATTTTTATAACTCTTTTTTCTTCTAAATATTTATCTATAAGTCCAGTCTTTATATCATCTTTAGCATATAATTTGGTATAATAATCTAAAAAAGCTTCTTTTGATCAAACTTCCGGTTCCGGCGTGTCCCAAGATGGCGGCGGTCGGCTGAGCTCCGCGGAGGAGATGGAGAGGTCGCTGGTGTCAGGGGTCTTCAGGAGCCGCTTTAACTATCTCCGGCTCCAGTCCCAATGAGGGGAATGCCCGCCCTGCCTGCTGAGGGCTTTTTCGCCCTCCGGAATATCAGGGCAGGGCGGGACACGCTGTTTGAAGCCGCCGCGGGAGATGGGGCGGCGGCCTGTTAAAAACAGCTGTTTCCAGCTTGTCAGCGCCGGGAGAAGTGGAAGCCGGAGCGTTCGGCGGCATTCGGCGTTGCTATGCGGCGGCGGCTTGGAGGTGCCCTTCATCCCCTCGCCCCTCACGGATCTCTGGGACGCTCTCCTGATGCTTTTCGGGGGTCCTGGGGGTGCCAAGGGGAGCCCAGGGTGCCGGTTGCGAGCCGGCCGCGGCGGTGGCGGCGGTGGCGGCGGCAGAAGGCAATGGCAGCCACAGATCATCCGGCTGAGGAAAGAACTTGCAGCAGGTGGATGGGGGAATACAGACAGCCTTGCCTTGCCCTCAGGATTACCATCTGCTCTTTTTTGAGCCTTGACCCCTGTTATCCAGGGTTTGTCATCAGAGCTGAGACTGGGGATTTGGGGGAGTCTTGGGACAGGAGAGGCGGGAGGCTGACCAGGGCTCTATCAGTCACCTCGGGTGGCTTCTCCTCCCCCCCGCTTTTTCTTTCCCCAGGTATGTGTGGGTGTTGGCCTTTGATGGCCACCCACCCTTGGACTTGGACTGGGTTTTTTGTCTGCTATCCCTACTTTCGCCCCAGGGAAGAACTTGTGCCTGTGGGATTATCATCATTGTCTTTAATAACTTTACAAATTGCTGGCTTCTTGTGCGACCCCGAACTGGAGGAGAACTGGGCAAAATGGTGTGCAGGTGCTGAGGGGGCTGTTTGTCATCCGCCAGATGAAAGGATGGACTATTGTGACTTTATTGTTGGTGTCATCTGCCCCAGTCACTGTAAGAGGGTGACTGGGATAATTATCCTCCAGACGTGGGGGGATGTCACTGGCCCCTTTCACTGTCGTGAGAGGGCAGTGAACCAGCTCCTGATATGAAGATCTACTTTGACCCAGTATTATTGGACGATCTGGTGAAGCCCTGACCAGTTGAATCTCCATCTCTGTTTTGTGCGATGTTTACGGCTGCTGACCTGCTTGCGCTGCGAGACTCCCCCCTCTCGCAGGTTTGGCCCTCCTCACTATCGAGGGCCTACCTTGATGACGGATTTTGGAATCCCGAGAGGTGGCATGCGGTGAGGAGGGGGTTGTGGGGTTTTTTGGGGAAATTTTTAGATAAGGTTTTAAAGGTTTCTGGGAGGGGGGTGGGTTCGGTGGGTTTGGGGGAGAACCTATCGGGGAGGAGGCCAGAGCCGGCTGAAGAGCACGGCACTAGAGATGCGGGAACCGGGGTCAAGGAGGGGGTTAGAGCTTGTGTTATGGATGGTCATTACATCAGTACTGTGGGTGGGAGGGGCAGATATGGCGGGAGCAGGGGGCCACATCAGGTTGTGGGAGCGCGCGCCCGCTGGCTCCAAGCAGTGGCGCGCTCCGGCCTCCAATGCTCCCCTCGTTCCCCAGGTTGCACAGACCCTCAGGTCCTGGGCCTTCGGCTGATGCTGTGCAACGCCCGGTCCGTGGTAAATAAAGCCCCCCTCATTTGCGATCTTGTTCAGGAGGGGGGAGCGGACCTGGCAGGTATTACGGAGACCTGGTTGGGCCAGGAGGGGGGGTCCCCCTCGTTGAGATGTGCCCACCCGGTTTCCGCGCATTCCATCAGCCGAGGACACAGGGGAGGGGCGGGGGGGTGGCGGTTGTCATTAGAGAAGGTCTTGGTCCGAGGGAGGCCACTGTTCCTCAGACGGCTGGTTGTGAGTCCCTCCTTGTGAAGTGGGGTCATGGGGTGCAAATGGGTGTGCTGGTTACGTACCTGGCTCCCTGCCACGTGACGGCAGCCCTGCCCGAGCTGCTCAACGTTATAGCCGCGGTGGCGGTTGACACCCCCAGGCTTATGGTCATGGGGGATTTTAACCTGCCATCCGTCCGTGAGGCGTCTGAGGTGGCTCGGGAGTTCATGGCTTCCATGACGGCTATGGACCTGACCCAGTTAGTTCATGGCCCTACTCACACGGGGGGAAACATGCTAGACCTGGTTTTTGTCTCTGGTCAGTGGTTGAGTGATCTTGAGATAGGGGATATAGTGATCGAGCCCTTGTCATGGTCAGATCATTCCCTCCTTCGCTTTGACCTTCGAACCGCCGCACCCCGCCGCAGGGAGGCGGAACCATTGAGGTGGTACCGCCCCAGGCACCTGATGGATCCTGATAGGTTCCAGACGGAGCTTGGGCCATTTCCTGAGGCTCTGGCACACGGCTCGACTGAGGAGCTGGTGGCCGCCTGGGATAGGGCGGCTGCTGGAGCTTTGGATCGGGTCGTGCCTTTGCGGCCTCTGACCCGGCGTCGATCTCGCCTGGCTCCTTGGTTCACCGAGGAAGTGAGGGAGATGAAGCGCCGGAAAAGACGCCTGGAGAGTGGTTGGAGGGCCAGCCATTCTGAATCTGACCGAACACTGGTAAGGTCTCATATTAAGACCTACCTGGTGGCGATAAAAGTGGCGAAGTATAACTATTTTGCCACTCTTATTGCGTCATCAGATAATCGCCCGGCCGCCCTGTTTAGGGTGACCCGCTCCCTGCTCCACCAGGAAGCGCGGGAGGACCCCATGGAGGGTAGAGCCGAGGATTTTGTACAGTATCTTTATGACAAAATCGCTCAGATTCGGGAACATCTGGACTCTGACTGGGTAGATTCAGCGGGGAGGATAGAGGCAGGTCTTGTGAGTATTATCTGGGAAGAGTTTGATTCTGTGACGCCCGAAGACGTGGACAGGATACTGGGCAGACTGAGCGCAGCCACATGTTTACTGGACCCGTGTCCCTCCTGGTTGGTGCTGGCCTCTCGGGAGGTTACACGAGGCTGGCTCCAGGGGATTATAAATGCTTCCTTGAGTGAGGGTGTCTTCCCTGCTGCCTTGAAAGAGGCGGTGGTGAGGCCTCTCCTCAAGAAACCTTCCCTGGACCCGGCAGTGTTGACAAATTATCGTCCAGTCTCCAACCTTCGCTTTGTTGCGAAGGTTGTTGAGAGTGTGGTAGCGCGACAGCTCCCCCAGTACCTGGATGAATCGTCGTATCTGGATCCGTTCCAGTCGGGCTTCAGGCCTGGGTACAGCACGGAAATGGCATTGGTCGCGTTGATTGATGATCTCTGGAGGGCTTGGGACAGGGGTTGTTCCTCTGTCCTGGTCCTATTAGACCTCTCAGCGGCTTTTGATACCATCGACCATGGTATCATGCTGCACCGGCTAGAGGAGTTAGGGGTGGGGGGCACCGTCCTACGGTGGTTCTCCTCCTTTCTCTGACCGGTCGCAGTCTGTGTTGACAGGGGGGCAGAGGTCGACCCCGAGGCCCCTTGTATGTGGGGTGCCACAAGGGTCGGTCCTCTCGCCCCTTCTGTTCAACATTTATGTGAAGCCGCTGGGTGAGATCATCCGTGGTTTCGGGGTGAAGTACCACCAGTACGCTGATGATACTCAGCTGTACATCTCCACCCCGGACCACCCCAATGATGCCCTTGAAGTGATGTCCCAGTGCCTGGAGGCCGTGCGGATCTGGATGGGGAGAAACAGACTCAGGCTCAACCCATCCAAGACCGAGTGGCTGTGGTTTCCGACATCCCGATATAGTCAGTTGGTGCCATCACTGACTATTGGGGGCGAGTCACTGGCCCCCACGGAGAGGGTTCGCAACTTGGGTGTCCTCCTGGACTCACGGCTGTCTTTAGAAGAGCACATGACGGCCGTGGCCAGGGGGACTTTTTATCAGGTCCGCCTGATTCGCCAGTTGCGTCCCTTTCTGGATCGGGACTCGTTAAATACGGTCACTCATGCTCTCGTTACTTCCCGCTTGGACTACTGCAATGCTCTCTACATGGGGCTCCCCTTGAGGAGCACCCGGAGGCTCCAGCTGGTCCAGAATGCGGCCGCGCGGGTGGTTATGGGAGCGACGTGGCGCTCCCATGTGACCCCCCTCCTGCGCGAGCTGCACTGGCTCCCGGTGGTCTTCCAGTTGCGCTTCAAGGTTTTGGTTACCACCTTTAGAGCGCTCCATGGCATCAGACCGGGGTATCTACAAGACCGCCTTCTGCTACCAATAGCCTCTCACCGACCAGTACGCTCCCATAGAGAGGGGCTCCTCAGGGTGCCGTCGGCCAAACAGTGTCGACTGGCGGCCCCCAGGGGGAGAGCCTTCTCTGTGGGGGCACCTACCATCTGGAACAAGCTCCCCCCAGAGATACGGAAGATCCCGGACCTGCGCACGTTTCGCCGTGCTCTCAAAACTTTTCTATTTCAGCAAGCTGGCCTGGCCTAACTCCCATCTTTTAAATTTTTAAATTTTTTAATTTGTGATTTTATAAATTGGGTGTTTTAATCTGTGTTTTGGCCGAATATTTAATAATTTTAAGGGATTTTTTAATATTTGTATTATCTGTATTTTATCTTGGCTGTTCACCGCCCTGAGTCCTTCGGGAGTAGGGCGGTATAGAAATTTGATTAATAAATAATAATAATAAATAAATAAATTTTTGTTGAAAAATTTCCTTCCCTCCAATCTCAATACTACCAATGACCCGTGTGCTCTGACGCTTCCTCAATGTGTAAGCCAGCCATCTGCCCGGTTTATTAGCGTTGCAAAATGTATTATGTTTCGCAAATTGTAAGTTAATTGCTGTTTGTTCCGTCATAAGCATATGAAATTGATCTTTCAAAAGTTTTATAGCTCCTCGTATTCTTTCATCTGTTGGATTCTTTATAAGTAGCTGTTCTTTCTTCTTTATCTCTGCTTCCATTTCCAATCTTTTCTTTTGTCGGTTTAATCTGTGTTTAGAATTCATATAAATGAGTACCCCCCTCATATATGCCTTACTTGCGTCCCACACAATTTCAATAGGGGTACCCTTATTCAAATTCATTTCAAAAAATTATTTCATTTGCTTTTTAAGTTCATTTACATTTTTTTCATATCTAAACAAATTTTCATTTACTCTCCATAATCTTCTCTCAATCTTTCCCATTTCAATTTCTATCCATACCGGGCTATGGTCGGTTAGAGTCCTTGGAAAAATCTTTGGTTTTTTTTTGTTTTTGCAAGTAAATCAGATGATAATAAGATAAAATCAATCCTTGAAAAGGATCTGTGCCTGTCTGAGAAGAAAGTAAAGTCCAAATCTTTTGGGTTATGTATTCTCCAAATATCTTTTAATTCCAAATCTTCTTTCATATCAAAAAAAGTCTGTGGCAGTCTAATCGATTTTATTTATTGATTAGCCCTTTGGGCCATATCAAGGCAGTCTAATCCTTGACTTTGCCATACTCTTTTTATCTATTTTGAGATCAATTACTCCATTCCAATCTCCCATAATTAAAATAGATCTATAATCCCATTGCAATATTTTAGAATACAATGTTTTATAAAAATTTTCTTGTTGTTGATTAGGAGCATAGATTCCGATCACCAAAATTGGACCATTTTCTGTATAAAGTTCAATTGCTATAAACCTCCCAAAGTCATCTGCTTCTATAATTTTAGCTGATAATCTTTTATTTATATAAATCACTACTCCATTCTTTTTTTCCGAGCTAGAAGCTATAAATTGTGTTCCTAATCTAGAATTTATTAAATATTTTTGATCTTGTATTCGAATATGAGTTTCTTGTAGGCATATGATATCATTGTTAAACTGTCTCAGGTAATTAAATAATTTCTTCCTCTTCTGTGGTGAGTTTAGTCCATTCACGTTCCAAGATAAAAACTTAATTGTCATCTGGAGACTCTTGAAGCGATAAGAACATTTGCTGAAGACTTTCTTCCAAGTTGATAGTCTTCGGCTTAGCTCCCCCCATGGCTTCACGTGCTTGTATACCCTTAGTTCCCTTCTTGTCTTGTTGTGGCTTGGACCTCTCCTGTTGTTGTTTTTCTTTAAATTGCTTATAAGCTGCTCGAGTTATACCCTGATCTTTAGCTTCACACATCCGGACCAGGTCCAAAGCCACTTCTCTTGTATTTGTGGGTGATCCAGTTACAATTTCCAGAGGGAGATCTAACAGGGACTCATCCAAAAATCCCCCTGTAGCTCCCTGCATTTCCATTGCCTCCTGCTCCGTCTGTTTACACTGCTCTTCAGTCTCTTGTTGAAACTGCTTCTCCTTATCACTCTCCTTTATCTCCAACAGTGAAGATGTACGTGGGGATGTTGTACCTTTTTTAAAAACTGTAGAATAAAATTCTTCCGCTTTCTCAACTGTATTTAATCTGTATCTTTCTCCTTCAAACCTCAATATTATGCCAGTTGGAGCATCCCATCTGAATGGGATTTGCTGTTTCTTTAGTTCAGACACTAAAAATCCAAAGTCCTTTCTATCTTTTAACATCTTAGGTGGCAACTCTTTATAAACTCCAATTTCCCTTCCGTCCACTTGTATAGTAGAAACAAAGGACCTTTGCAGAATATCATTTCTTATTCTTCTATCTGTAAAATATATCACCACATCTCTAGGCAATTGCCTTTGTTTAGCCACCTAAGAATTCACTCTGTAAAGTTTATCCATTTTACAAAAAATCTCTTCAGGGCTAGTCTTTAACATCACAGCTAAAGCATCAGCACAGATGCTTCTCAGGTCTTCTCTAGTATTCTCTTTTATGCCTCTAAGTCTTATAGCAAATTCCATAGACCTGAATTGCATCATTGTCACCTCATTTTCAATCCTTTGCATTTTATTGTCAACATTAAAGATTTTATGGTCAGCCTCCTTCATTTTGACATCCACTTCAGATTTATATTCCTCCACTTTTTTTATCAGTTTGCACAACTGCAGCTGAGAGACCAGTCACCACTGTCATTAACTTTTTAGTCATCTTATCATATTTTTCTTGAACCACCTCTTTGATTTCTTTAATCTCCTGCTTAATTTCCTGTTGAGATTTTTTAAACTTCTCATCCATATTTTCATCTTGCCTCATCAAAGCCTGGGCAATAAACTCTTTCAAGCTTTCAAGATCAATCTCCTTTCTCTGGCTCTGCTGGCTAGAAGGCTGTTGTTGCGGCTTATGCGTGGGGGATCCCCCTCCCCCCGCCGCTTTCGTATCTTGCTTAGACTGCTTAGAAGCCATTCTGCCACGTAGTCTAACTTTTTCAAAGAAGTAAGTCTTTTTTCCCCTTCTTCCTCCACAGAATCCTCTAAAAAATTCCCCCAGGTTTGGTCAAATTAGAAATAGAATTAGGTCAAAATCAGGCTTGCTTTAAGAGAATTTCCCTTTCTCTTCACTTGTTACAAGCAGTGATACTTTGTAGCATGTTAAAATAACTATGCAAATCCACTTTCGCTTTCAACTTTCCCTAGCGCTGAAGCCGGGCGCCATTTTCAAGAGGCTTTCAATCTCTCAGTTAAATTTAGTCACAGTGCTCAACACAGCACAAATACTTGCGATTTTGAGGTTCAAGTCCCGATTTCACCCTGTTCAATTAGGAAATTCTCGTTGTTTTCGCTTGTAAGGATGGTCACACCGTCTAGTTCTACGAAGTAGAATCGTCCCAGAGGTCCGGAGCTTCGGCGAGCTGGATAGGGAGCCTCGCCTGTTTCCTCCCCCAGAAGCAAATAAAAGCAGCCTCGGGGCTTCACAGGGGCTCAACCTGATCTCACCGGCTCTCCTCACAATTCCTTTTGGATTTGGAGTTTTCCAAGCCGCTTCTCCTTTCTTGAAGCGGCTCTTTACAGACGACGGGGCTGGCGGTCTAAAAAAAAACTATCTGGCGACGACGAAGACCAAACCGGAAGACATTAGAAATACTGTTGGAAGAAGGGATTAATTTAACCTGGCTACAGTATAATCAACTTCAACTGAGATGGAAAGAAGGTCAAAAAACTGGCATAATGATGCATGAAGAAGAATTGGTTAGACATATAAAAGAGAAAGGTCCAATGCATATTAAGAGGGTTTATAATGTTTGTTTGTTTTTAATTTGATTTATATGCCGCCCTTCTCCGAAGACTCAGGGCGGCTTACAATGTGCTTTGCTAGAAAGGGATTCGGAAAATGAAAATGAATTGGTTAAACATTGTATGATAAAGTGGGCACAAAATTTTGCAGAACCAGTGATGTTGGAAACATGGGAAAAAATATGGGTTCAGAATGTTAAATTTACACAGTCGCAGAATCTGAGGGAATTTTATAAAATGTTTTATAGGTGGCATTTAGATCCTAAGAAATTATCGTGTATGTATCCTAATGTTCAACCAAAATGCTGGAGATGTGATTGCTTAGATGCCACATATTATCATATGTGGTGGACTTGTAAGAAAGTGAAGGCTTTTTGGATAAAAATTTGGTGGGTTATGCAAAATGTTTTGAAGAAAAAACTTCAGTTTTCTCCACAACTGTTTTTATTGAGTGTAGCTAAGGGTTCTACATTGGGTGAAACAAAGCTGATATTGTATATGGTGACAGCAGCGAGATTATTGATAGGTCAATATTGGAAAAATGATGCTACGCCCACTATTGAAGAATGGACTTTGAAGATGGCCAGTTTTGCAGAGATGGCGAAGATTTCAGCATATTTAAAAGACCGATCTCAAGAGTCTTATGTATGGGAGTGGAAAAAGTGGATAGATTATGTGCAGAATAAATATCAAACTAGGAAATATCAGATAGCTTTTAGTTGAATGAATGTATTATGTAGGGATAGATTAATTGAGTTTTATGAAGGTATAAATAGTATAGCTGCTGGAGGACAAGATCCTAAAGGACTAAAGCGGAAGGAAATCTCACCTACGATGGTTGAACAAAAGAAAAGTCGTGATGATATAATGGGAGATGGAGCGGATAAGAAATTCAAGGATCTTGAAAAAGAATTGCAGGAAGCTGAGTGCGGGGAGAAGTTACCACCCTTTTCTCTGAGAGATGAATTTAAGTAGACTACCCGAAAGAAGTGACCCGACCATTGGCACGTCCCCTCTCCCCCACTCTCTTTATAGAGGCGGAAACCAATTGAGGATGTGGGGGACGAAGATTGTTTGTTATTCAATGTTTGATGTGTTTTTTGTTCTTTTTTGTTGTTTTTTTATTGTTTTTTTTCTTCTATGTTGAATGTTGTTTGGAATGTGGGAGATTGGTGTTGGGATCTGGGCACAGAAAGGAAGAGGAGGGGAAAGGATTAAAAAAGTTACAGTTTAAATGGGTTTAATAAAAATAATGACATGGAATGTGAAGGGTATAGGGAATCAGATCAAGAGAAGATTGGATTGGAACTTAAAATTAAAAGAGATCTACCAGATATATTATTTTTGCAAGAAACCCATCAGAAATCTGAAGACTCAAATAAAATGTATATAAAGGGTATGCAAATTTATGAAAAATCTTTTGGAACTTCAAAAGCTAGAGGAGTTGCTACATTGATATCAGATAGGGTATATTTTGAAAAAGAACAAGTAATTGTGGATGAAGAAGGAAGATATGTAATAATTGTGGGAAATATTAACGAGGAAAAAGTGACACTGGTTAATTTATACTTACCAAATGAGAAGCAAAAAGAATTTCTTGAAAAAATAACTAAAATTTTGGAAATCGAAAGTGTAGGGAAAGTAATTGTGGCTGGGGATTTTAATTTAATTAGAGATAAAATAGATAGTACTAACCCCACTCGTTGTGGAGGAGCAAATAAAATGGGGACCTTAAATAAATGGATGTTTCAAAACGGTGTGGTTGATATCTGGAGAGAAGTGAAAGGAACTGAAAGAGTGTACACTTTTTACTCTAAGATACATAATACATATTCAAGAATTGACTATATCTTAGTTTCTAAAGATTTGTTGAATAATGTGGATAAGATAGATGTGGGAATTTTTAAGGATTCTGATCATGCAGAAGTTACGATGGAAATAGATTTTAATTTTGAGAAAAAAGGAAGTTGTTGGAGATATGATGAAAAACTGTATAAAAATGAGGAGGATAAAAAATGGATATTTAAAAAATGGGAAGAATGTTGGAGATTGAATGATAATGGAGAGGTTAAATTTGAAATTGTTTGGGATGCGATGAAAGCAGTGTTTAGAGGGGAAAGTATCAAGTTATCAAGCAGAAAATATAAAAATTATAAAAATAAAATTGAAAAAGATAAAAGCCAGATTAAGGAATTGGAAAATTAATTTTTGCTTACTAAAGAAAATTTTTTTTTGGAGGAATTAAATTTGCTAAAAAATAAATTGATAGAAGAAGATATAGAATTGGTAAAAAAGAATATGAGATATTTAAACAGGAATTTTTTTGAATTTAGCAATAAAAACTCTAAGTTATTGGCAAGGATGGCGAAAAATAAAAGAGAGAAGAGAGAAATTGGAGCCTTGATAGATGATAAGGGTATAAGATGCTATAAAAAATTAGAAAAATGTGAAGTGGTCAGGAACTTTTTTCAAAATTTATATTCGAAAAAATTAATTGATCGGGGAAAACTGAGAAGCTATTTAGAAAAACATGTTGTGAAAATTGACCAAATATATAAAGATTTAATGGAAGAAGATATAACACAAGACGAGATTAATGGAGTAATACAAAAAATAAAATTAGGGAAAGCTCCAGGTGAAGATGGATTACCTGCTGAGTTTTATAAAGAATTTAAGGAAATAATAATACCGAAATTGCAAAAACTATTTAACGGAATTTTACATGGTGGAGAAGTTCCGTTGTCATGGAACAGAACGGTGATATCTATAATCCCTAAACCAGATAAAGACTTAGAAAGGATTGAGTCCTATCGGCCCATCTCTTTAATTAATCAAGATGCAAAGATATTTACTGCCATTATAAGTAATAGATTAAGTAGATTTATAGATAGATATATAAGTTATAACCAAGTAGGTTTTGTGAAGGGTAGATGCATGAGTGATAATGTCAGAAGAGTATTAAATATTATAGATGTTGCTGAATATAATGCTGATAAAATAGGTATAATATCATTAGATATTTTTAAAGCTTTTGATTCTGTACAATGGGAAACTATTAAAACAATTGTTGAGGTACTAAGTTTTGGTAATAAGTTTATACATGTTATTTCAAAACTGTATCAAAAAAGTAGTGCAAGAGTGAAGGTGAATGGAAGGCTGACAGAAGAGATAAGATTGGAAGCGGGTACAAGACAAGGATGTCCCGTCTCCAACATTATTTTTATTGGTTATGGAAATTTTGACTAAAATGATAGAAAAAGATGAAGAATTGGAAGGGTATAAGGGATATAAGATAAATCTGTATGCGGATGATATTTTGATTATTTTGAAAGATATAGAGAAAGATTTGAAAAAGATACATAAGCATTTGGAAGAATTTGAGGAAATGACAGGTTTGAAAATAAATTGGTCAAAATCTGAATTATTAATGAATAATAATGGTAAGGAGTGGGAGAATATGCAAGAACAACTTGGGATAAGGATTAAAAAAACATTGAAATATTTGGGTATAACACTTTCACTCAAAGTTAAAGAAATGAAAAAATTAAATTATGATGTGGTGATGAATGAAATTGAGAAAAAGATAGATAAATATAAAATGATAAAGTTGTCTTGGTTTGGTAGAATTGCAATGTGTAAGATGATGTTGTTGCCAAAGTTTAATTTTTTATTTGAGATGTTACCGTTAAACTTGACAGAGAAAGATATTGAAGGATATCAGAAGAAATTGGATAAATTTTGCAATGGTGGGAAAAGACCTAGATTAGTGAAGAAAATGTGGTATCAAAATCAAAAGGAAGGTGGATTAGGAATCCCCAAACTACTCAATTATTATTGGGCTTATGCTATTCGGACTGTGGTAAAAATATTTAAAGGTGAAGATAGTCATTGGAGAGATTTAGAATTAAAGGACATCAAGAGATTTGGCTCAACATGGTTTTTAGATAAAGCAAAATCAAAATGTGTAATTAATAGCTATTGGTTAAAGGGACTGAGTAAAATTTGGAACAAATTTGTTAAAATTTTAATTCCAGATATAATTTTCTTAGGGAAGACAATTGAAAATTGGCCAATTAAAACTAATATAAGTCGTGATAGGGTAATGGAAGATGAAAATATACAAACTATAATAGATTGGTTAAAAACTTCAGAAAATGAAAGGAGGAAAAAAGAAATCATTGAAAAATTGGGTTTAGGCTGGTTTGAAAAAATACAGATAGAAAAATGGACTAAGAAGGTAAGGGACAATTGTTCGATAAGTAGAAGTAAAACTGAATTTGAATATTTAGTATTCCAAATTATGAAAGATGAAATTGGGCTAAAGGGACTTGTTAGTAAGATATATAAGATTATAAATTTTGATGGAAAACCACAAAGGGTGATGAAGATGAATTGGGAAAAAGAACTTAATATTAAAATATCAGATTTAGATTGGAACGTGAATTGGAAGAGTAGAATTATGAAGACTTTATCTGTAAGGATTAAAGAGCATAATTATAAGGTTGTTTGGAAATGGTATTTGACTCCATTAAGATTGTCATTGATGGATAAAAAAATTAGTAAATAATGTTGGAGATGTGACATGGAATTAGGGACTTATGAACATATGTGGTACAAATGTGATAAAGTTAAAAAGTTTTGGCAACAATTGGAGGAAATGATATTTGAAATGATGGGGAAAGCAATAATATTGAGACCAGAAACTATATTACTGTTGATAATTAAGGAAATAGAACCAACAAAATATGAGAAAGAATTGATTAGAATTATGATTATAATGGGTAGAATTATAATAGCCAGATATTGGAAATTAGATGTGAATTTTAGAATAGAAGAATGGTATTGTGAAATGTGGAAATTAGCTTTAAATGATAAAATGACATGTGATATTAAAATTAGAAATGGTGACTATAAAGAACATATTTTCTGCAAAATTTGGAAACCATTTGTGGACTATGCGCTGGGAAAATTGGATGCTTCGGTACCTGTACCCCGAGAACGTGGATTTTGGCGATCATGAGGATATATCCGAAGAACCAAATCTTCCTTTCTTATGTATAGCACAGGGTGAAATATTGTATATGTTGTTTGTAATGTTAGTAATTTAAAATATAAAATGAATAAAAATAACAAAAATATAAATAAAAGGTAATATATTCATTTTTACAGCGGCTATCCTACCCAGCAAAGACAGTTGCAATTTCTTCCAATTTTCCATCTCTTTCTGTATTTTTTGCCATAACGGTTCATAATTATGTTGATATAAGTTCATATTTGCAGTCATAATATAAACCCCTAAATATTTAACCTTCTTAACTATTTCAAATCCTGTTAACCTTTCTATCTCTTCTTTCTGGCTTCTGTCCATGTTTTTAGCTATTATCTTTGTTTTAGCTGTATTTATTTTAAAACCAGATACTTGTCCATATGAGCAGATTATATCCATCAAGGCTGTAATCGATTGTACTGGTTGGGCTAAGGTAACCACCAGGTCATCCGCAAATGCTCGTAACTTATATTCATGCCATCTAATTCTGATTCCCTTTATTATATCAGTCCCACGTATTTTATTTAATAAAATTTCCAGCGTCAAAATAAACAATAATGGAGACAAGGGACAGCCTTGCCTTGTTCCTTTTTCTATATTAAAATTATCTGTTAAACCACCATTGATTATTATTTGCGCTGTTTGTTTTTGATATATTGCCTTAATAGATTGTATAAAATGTTCTCCAAATTGCATCCTTTCTATTAGTTTTAATAAGAATTGCCAATTCAATCTGTCGAAAGCTTTTTCAGCATCCAGAAAAACTAGCACTGCAGGGACCTGGTTGTTCCTTCCCAATTACTCTAATAAGTTAACAATTTGCCTTACATTACTTTTCATTTGTCTTCCATTTATAAAACCAGTTTGATCATGATGAATCATTTGCTGCATAACTGTCATTAATCTGTTTGCTAAAATTTTAGCAAAAATCTTATAGTCTGTATTTAAAAGTGAAATCGGCCTATAGTTTTTAGGATCTGTATAGTCTTGCCCATCTTTTGGGATCAGCAATATAAATGCTGTGTTCCAAGTTGGAGGTACCTCTCCTCCCTGTTGTATATTATTGAATAATTCCTTCAGTGGTTCCACCATTTCCTCCTGTAAACTTTTATAATAAATAGCTGTCAAACCATCCGTTCCAGGAGCTTTACCCACTTTCAACTGCTTAATTGCAAACATAATTTCCTCGGAAGTTATCAATTGATTTAAGCTATCCCTCTGCTCTTTTGAAGTTATACAAATATTCTTTTTCTGCAGATATCTATCTATATCTATATCTTGAATTTTATCACCAGTATACAGCCTTGAATAAAACTCTAAAAAGGCTTTTTAAATCAATTCTTGCTCATAAACCTCCTTACCCTTGTATTTTATTTTCTCTATTGTCCTTGCTTTCTGCTTTTTCCTTAACAAATATGCCAACCACTTACCTGGTTTATTGGCATTACAAAAAATATTATGTTTTGCATATTGTAAGTTGGTTGCCACTTGATCTGCTATCAACATATTAAACTGTCCCTTCAGTAAATTAATTGCCTCTTTAATTTTCTTATCTGTTGGGTTGGCTATTAAGGCCCGTTCCTGTTTATTAATCTCCTCTTCTAATTCTTTTCTTTTTGCCCCCCGTTTCCTTCTATATTTATTATTCAAATATATCAAAATTCCTCGCATGTAGGCTTTACTTGCATCCCATACCATTTCCATAGATTTACCCTTTTGCATATTCATAGCAAAAAACTCTTTCATAAATTTTTTACACTCTTTTACATTTTCTTCCTATCTAAACAGATTATCATTTAACCTCCAGGACCTCCTAGGCCCTTTCCCATACTCCAATTCCATCCAGACTGGACTATGGTCTGTCAATGTTCTTGAACAGATCTTCGTGTTCTTCACCCTAGATAATAAATCATTAGTAATTAATATAAAATTAATCCTTGAAAAAGATTGATGTCTATCCGAAAAAAAAGTAAAATCTTTTTCTTCTGGGTTTCTTTCACGCCAAATATCCCTCAACTCCCAGTCGTCCATCATCTCCCAGAACGGTTTGGGCAATTTTGCTCTTGTTAAAACATTTTGTTTAGGTCCCTTCTTATCTTTTTTTACATCCAAAACACCATTCCAATCTCCCAATAGGATACAAGTTTTATATCTCCATTCTGTCAACTTTGAATGTAGTAAGTTATAAATTTTTTCTTGTTGTTGGTTCGGGGCATATACTCCAATTACAAGTGTTTTTTCTCCTTTTATTAAAAATTCAATTGCTAAAAATCTTCCTTGATCATCCGCTTCAACTAATTTGCAATTAAGTCTCTTTTCACATATATAACTATACCATTTTTCTTCTCTGATGCTGCTGCAACATAATGTATACCTAATCTTGCATTTGTCAAATATTTTTGATCTTGTATCCTAATATGAGTCTCTTGTAAACAAATTACATCATTCTTAAATTGTTTAAGATAGTGAAATATTTTCCTTCTCTTCTGTGGAGAATTCAAACCGTTGATGTTCCAAGTCAAAAATCTAGTTCCTATCTCTGGGCCTCTGAAGCGTCTGGAAAAATTTTTGATGGTCTTGCCTCATTTGACCTTTAGGTCTTGCTCCCCCCACAGCTTCTGTTTTGGTAGTTTCTTGAGTTGCTATCTGCAGTTGTTGTTGTTGTTGTTGTTGTTGTTGTTGTTGCTGCTGTCTTAATTCTTCCTTACGCTTAGCTGTTGCTGCTCTGGTCTGTCTTTGATCCTTCGGTTCTGCAAAAATATCAATTAACTCCACATCTTGAACAGCCATCTGAATTTGTAGTGATTCTTCTTGACCAGTCAAAACTCCCCCCTGAACCACTGTCAGTAGCTCTTCTCTCTCTCCTTCCAGTACTTCCTTCTTTCTTTTTCCTTCTGGTGATTTGGGTGTCCCAGCCTTTAATACATTGATATAAAAATCTCTTGCTTTCCATATTGTATTAAGCCGATATCTCTCTCCAGAATACGTCACCACTAAACCGGCTGGGACCTCCCATCTGTACTGTAATTGACGTTTTTTCAGCTCATCCACCAGAAAAGCATACTCCCTTCTCACTCTCAGCATCTTGGGGGGGATTTCTTTCATTGTCATCACCTCCTGGCCTTCAACCTGAAGCTTGTTTTTAAAAGTAGCCTGTAAAATTTCATTGCGTACTCTCCTTGTAGTAAAATATATTACAATGTCTCTTGGTAAGCGTTTCTGTCTAGCCACCCAAGAATTGACATGATATACCTTATCAATCTGCCAGCCCAGCTCAGTTTTCGTCTTCCCCAGCAACTGTGCCAATGCCTCTGACATCATTTCTTTCAAGTTCTCTTGTTTATTCTCCTTCACCCCTCTAAATCTTAAAGCAAATTCCATATCTCAATATTGTAACATCGTTACATCATCTTCAGCTCTCTCAAGTTTGCTGTGAGTCTCTCCTAATTTTTTGTCCAAAATTTCTGTAGATTGCTTAATTTCTTCAACTTTATCATCCACCATTTCAATGTCACCTGCCAAACATTTAAATGCCAATAGAATATCATCTCTAATCTGCTGTTCCGAATTAAAATCTCATCTGAAACAGCCTGTATTTTTTTATTAGTTTCATTAATTTTTTCATTGGTTTCATTAATTTTTTCATTAATCACAGTAGCAAATTTATTTTGTGTAGTTTGTAGGGCTTCTTGTATCATCTCAAACGTTAAAATCTGTGGGTCTGTTAGAGGGGCAAAGGCTTGCAATCTAGGGGTATGAGCTGGGGAGCTTCCAGTTCCTTTAATAGGAACAGTCTTTACAGATTTTGAGGCCATTTTCAGTTTAAATTGATCGTTGTATTTTATTCAGAAGCTAAAAAGAAAAGTTCATCAAAGTCCAAGAATTTTCCCAATCGTAAATTAACGTTTAAAATCCTCCTTCTCTCAGCACAGCAATTTTTTCCAGGCAAGAGGCTGCCAGGGAAACGAAACTTTCTGTAACCTTCCCTTTTTCCGCCCCTCCATTTCAAGTTTCAATCGCCATTTTAAATTGCTAACTTGTTACTTCTGAAGGAGGCTATAAACTTTGGAGTTAAGTGTGAATACTTGCAGTCTGACTTCTCCTGGCTTGTTCTGCCTGCAGCAATTAAAGATGTTAAAAATCCCTCATTTGTTGTCAGCAGAGATGGACGCGGCTTCTAGCCCGCTAATTAGCGGAGTCTTCCCAGGTCTGGAGCAGATTGGTAGGCTTCTAGGGAGCCCTTGCCCTTCGCACCCCAGGATTACTCCTAAGGCACTTGGGGGGCTCTACCTCCGCCTGCCGGCTCTTCTCTCTCCCCTTTGCCCAGGGAGAGGGTTTTCAAGCCCCAGACAACTGTTTTTCGGCTGTTCTGGGGCTTTTACAAAACCGAGGATCGGACGCCCACAGAGAGGCGTCAACGAAGTCCTGCGGAGCCAGCCAGAAGTCCAAAAAAAGTCATTTCTGACAGGTCCTCACACTTATGACCATTCTCACATTTATGCCTATGCAGCATTCTTAACAACCATATCACTCATTTCACAACTGCTTCTCTTCACCATGGTGATAAGATAGGGCAAAAACGTAAAATGTGAGGACAGTCGAAAGTTCGAGGACTGGTCAAAAGTGTGAGGACCAGTCAGAAATAACTTTTTCAGCCCTCTGAGTAGTCCATATGCATAAAAGGATACAGCAATAGAGAGGGATGAAGGAAGGGAAGGGAAATTAGAGTAGGAGTGAGGGTAAGAGAGGGAGGAAGAGAGGAGGAGAAGGAGAAAGGAAGAGGAAGTAGGGAGGAGAAGAAGAGGGGGGAAGAGAAAGTAAGAAGGAAAGAAAAGAGAGAGGTGGTAGGTTTGAGGAGAAAGATTGCTGTACAATAAAAAAAGATTAAAGGGAAGAAAACCAACCCCAAACAAATATAAAGATATTAAGATAAAGAATGAATTGTTAAACTTTAAAGAATAAAAGAGAACAAATATGAATAAATAGCAATAATTAGAAACACACATACAAACATACAATGTATTTTCTTTGAACAGAGTATTTGGCCGGTTCACAAATTTAAACAATGTTTAGTCATTTCAATTAAATTTACAATTTCTATATTTCCTTTTTGCCATATTTATTCCTCATCTATTTTTTTTAAAAAACCAATATTACCCTTCATCCTCATCTCTAATCTTAATCAAATTCAATTTTTCCCTTCTATTCTATATTATACTCCTTCGCATTGTCATCTATTTTTATATCCATCCTCACATTGGTTAATTATGTAATTATGTAATACAGTTGTTTAATACAAATTCAACATTTTAATATAAATCAATTAGTTATATAACTATCTTTTTTGTATATTAATATGAACATGAATATTCCAATTATTTCCTTGCAATCCAATTTCTTACAAATCAATTAATTATATTTACCAATAATAATAAACCAAATAATTTCCCCCATATATTCCTTCAAACCACAACTTAACCATTTCTGCTTTCAACACAATATACAATTAATAGTATCTCAATTATTACAATTTCCTAGTTAAATAGAGCTTTTTTTCTTTTGTGTTTTAAAATCTTGAACCTCCTCTTTTGCCCTAAATTTCCCATTGTTTGCAGTTTTGCACCTACCTTTTTTGGTGAGGAAAAAGAAAAAGAAAAAGAAATCTCTCTCTGCCTCATTTTGTCACCTTGCAGCAAAGACCCTGCTTTACTTTCAGTTTTGCTTTTTCAGCATAGCTAGGGGGAAAAAAATCTGCTCCAGCAATTTACCTCTTTACAGCTAGCTAGCAACAGAGCCCACCGCAAAACAGCTGAGAGCAAATCAGCTGAGAGTCGGGAGGCTGATCAAATCAATTTATGGTAATTAACCTATGCTGAAGCTGAAAGGGGTTGTTTTTTCTATTTTTGCAGGCACCGGTCTACTCATTTGTTTTCTTTTAACACTGATCAGCTGTAGGGCGGCCCTTTGAAGCCCCGTGGGAAGAATTTAAACAGTTTTTTTCCCTCTAGCCATCAGCTGGGACTCAGGAGGCAGCAATAGATTGGGAATGGGCGGGGTAAGCGAATGGCGACCGGCGATCCAACAGAGGCAGAGGGTGAGGTGAGTGAAGGCGTGGGGGGAGCGAGAGAGGGCTTTGGCGACCCCTATGAAATGGCCGTTTGACCCCCAAAGGGGTCATGACCCCCAGGTTGAGAACTGCTGCTCTATAAAGTTACAACTAGATACTGCTTCTTCCCATAATCTATCCCTTATCTAGGACTTATCCATAAGACATTAACTTTTCAATCCTGGTGTTAGCAAAAAGTCTTATAAAGGTTTGCCAGAATTTCATAAAAACATGGCTTATTTTGACCTTGATAAAATAAGTCAACTTTATATTCTTTTCTTTTACCTATAACAATCTAAATCTTTAGTTCATTCAAATATTGTCATAGGATTTGATGTCCCTTCAATTCTTATTTGTCCCATTGCATAGGCTTCTTTGGGCTTAACACACAAGATCTGCAGTCTCTGGGAGGTTTAGAGCTCTGAGACATAAGGGAATAGCCATTTTTTCAACCATGGTTGGTGGAAAACACTGGGCTCACATGTAAGTAGTCCTCAACCTATGACAACAATTGAGCTCACAATTTCTGTTGTTAACCAAGATAGTTGTTAAGTGAGTTTTGCTCCATTTTACAATCCTTTCTGCCACAGTTGTTAAGTAAATCATTGCAGTTAAGTTAGTAACATAGTTAAGTGAATCTGGCTTTCCCATTGACTGCTTGTCAGCAGGTTGCAAAAGGTGATCACACATGAGCTAGGGACACTGCAATCGTCGTAAATCTCAGACAGTTGTTAAGGGTCTAAATTTTGATCATATGACCATGGAGATAATGCAACGGTCATAACTATAAGAAATGGTCATAAATCACTTTTTCAGTGCTGTTGTAATTATTATGAACTTTGGATCAACAGGTTTTACAGCACCTGGTGAATTTTCTTCAATTCTTAGTGAAATATGTTTTAAATACAAGTTTTAAAAAATGGAATTAACAGCAAAAAAATGATGAAAAGTTTGATTTTGAAAAATTACAAACAGACCAAGGGTCCAGATGGTTATAAAATAAGATTTTGAAATTAATTACAAGAAACTTTCTTGCAAGAACATGCTTTTGTTTTCAATTCTCTTTAAAAAATTGGTAGGATGTAACTTTGAAAGTTGGATGCTCTGGGGAACCAGAAAGAACTGAAAATTAGTATTAACGAATCAAGTGGTTGTATTTAACTGAAAGGAAAATCAATTTTGTTCATGAACTATGTTTAAATTTAAATTATTTATATGTCTCCATTTGACAACTTACCTCACTGCTGAGGGCTGTGAATTTACAGAGAGAAATTATGAGGTTGTCAAAAACATCACTGAGGCCGTAATGAGCAGAGATCATGGCACATTTTCTGAAAGACAAATCATAATGCTGTAAGCTTCCAGAATTATTCCCCCGTTTTTTCCCATTATATTTCTGCAACGCAAACAGATATGTATCAAACTGTGATTATTCAAACCAAGCTGGTTTGGTTTCAAATGATACCACATGTGCATTAATGAAGGGCAAACTCATATAGTTTAATTGTGAATTAAGCACAATAATCATTGCAGTAATAAAAAATAAGATGACATTCAGAAATACAACTCTGTCACAAACACAAATACTACTCAAACATTCATTTTTCATTCTTGCATATTTATTGATATCTGTGTGTATCATCAGTTTCTTTTACATGAAGTGCATAGGACAGCAAGTTTCTTCCAATGAATCCTATCTATGGCAGCGTCTTCAGCTTCTATCCATTTAATGTCCACTGTTTGTAAGTTATTTTTAAATGTCTGATGCCAAGTTTTGCATGGTCTATTCCACCTCCACTTTCCCTCTGGCGGCTCCCATCATACAGTGTTTTTCGGGTATCAATGTTCTGGCAAAAGAAGAATATGGCCAGCTAGGCACATTTGATGTTCTGTCACAATGGCTGCAACTTCCTGGATCCACCTCACTGGAAAGTTTCCACATTGCTGATACAATCACATCAAGTGACACCCCGAATTCTCTGTAGGCAAGATTGATGGAGCACATTGAGCTTTCATGCTGTGTGTGCTGTTAATGCCCATGTGTCACTGGTATAGATCTCTGTTGGTACAACAATTGTTTTATAAAGCTGTAACTTGGTCTTCTTATCTATTGTTGGAGCTGACCAAGTAGGTCATAAGGACTGGTGTCAGAATGCCAGTCTGCCATGAACTCTGGGGGAGGCTGGAAGGAAGGGAAGGGAGGAAGAGTTAATGCTTGAGGGAAGCGATGAAGCCAGAAGAATGTCGACAGGCATTTCCAAATCATCTCTTTTAAAATTGATTGGACAATGAGAGACCAGCAATGAGAGACTGGGGAAAGTTGGTGTGAATACTCAGTTCTGGCTTTGCTATACTGTAAACCACTTGGCCTTTTAGTAAAGTATACCTTTCACTACAAATGGAGTTGAGGGTCTTTCTTTCTTAAGGGACCAAGTTGGGGCAGAACTTCATTCTCAATCCACCTAGAGGGCTAGCCTACCATGAGGAATGTTTAACCCTGTATGTCTGTCTCCAGCAGGGGTCATGCAAAGATAGGGACCAGAGAGGGGGGTCTAGGACTTTTCACCTTGGTCTCTTCGCCTTGCCTGTTTCACCTTAAGGTTTTCGCCTCTGCATTATTAGCCACAAACTTTTCTCCTTGGCTGACACACCCCCAGTCTTTCGCCCTGGCACATCGGCCACTGCCCCTCCGTCCCAGTCCCTTAGCCGGGGCCCATTCGTCGAAGTACAGTTCGTGTCGGGCTTTTGGCCTCCCAGGACAATTCACACCCAGCCAATCGGTGCAGGGACTTGGGGGCTTTGGGAGTGGAAAAGCGGGGGCTGCAGTTCAGAGGGAGGCTCAGGAGGGCCAACAACACCCGCCTCTTTGTCCAAAGTGCCTGAGACAAGGGTTGGCTTGGCTGCCGAGAGCAGCGTGGGGGAGGGGGGCTGTAAAGGATGAGGGATCCATCACCCCAAATGGGAAGAGAAGAGTGGGGGGAGAGAGAAAGAAAAAGAAAGAAAAGAAAAGGGAGGGAGGGAGGGAGGGAGAGAGAGAGAGAGAGAAAGGAAGGAAGGAAGGAAGGAAGGAAGGAAGGAAGGAAGGAAGGAAGGAAGAAAGAAAGAAAGAAAGAAAGAAAGAAAGAAAGAAAGAAAGAAAGAAAGAAAGAAAGAAAGAAAGAAAGAAAGAAAGAAAGAAAGAAAGAAAGAAAGAAAGAAAGACCACCACCCCTGCTTTGTCCAAAGTGCCTGAGACAAGGGCTGGTTTGCATCTCTTTGCCACAAAGAGAGGTGAGGGGGGATTTGGGGATTTTGAGGATTTGGGGGGGACAGGCTCAAACAGGGTGCTCCACACCCTCGCAGGGAAGGAATCTTTGGCAAAGGACCGGAAGGACCCTAACTGCCCCATCACCACCGGTCTTATATAGCTTATCAAATACACAGAGGTACTCATTAGAATCAAATTTTTTCCTTAGGAAATTAGGAGGGAAGCTGGCTCTTTAAGTTCTCCCGTTTGTTTATTCAGGAAAGAGGTTGTTGTGCTATGCTTGGTGGAAGAGCAGAGGTGAAGAGTGGTGGGGTAAATACCCAGGCTTCATCGAAAGGAGTATGTTTGAAGTCCGAGAGGAAAATTCTTTTTACCACCTTTTTTTTTTTTTTTACCTGGGGCAAATACATTGATCTGGCTTTGATTTGCCTGCCCTTTACCCTTAACAACCTCTTTCCTGAATAAACAAAAGAGGAGAACTTAAATAGCCAGATTCCCTCCTAATTTCCTAAGGAAAAAATTTGTGTCCTATCCTATAAGGACATACCATTGAGTGAACGAATGAATTCTTTATTGGCCAAGTGTGATTGGACACACAAGGAATTTATCTTTGGTGCATATGCTCTCAGTGTACATAAAAAGAAAAGTTACTTTCATCAAGAATCATAAGGTACAACACTTAATGATAGTCATAGGGTACAAATAAGCAATCGAATCATACTAGTGTAAGGTTTGGCAATACACTTAAGCCAAAAATGAACCAAAACAAAGACTTAAACGGAGGCTTGAAAACCAAAGAAAACAGACTTTATTCTTTGATCAAAGTTAAACTTCTCGGTAAGAAGTTCCAAATACATATTCAAGAAACATGGAAGGAAAATTCTACAAAACATGAGATTCTACATTGTAAAAGTCAGTAATATAATCTAACTTCAGATTTACATCTTTCTTTTTCTCTCTCCCCTGTTTTTTCTTTCTTTTTCTTTCTTTTCCCCCTCCCCACTCTTCTCTTCCCATTTGGGGTGATGGATCCCTCATCCTTTACAGCCCCCGTCCCCCACCCTACCTCCGCACTGCTCTCGGCAGCCGAGCCTACCCTTGTCTCAGGCACTTTGGACAAAGGGGTGGGTGTTGTTGGCCCTTCTGAGTCTCCCTCTGAATTGCAGCCCCCACTCTTCCACTCCAAAGTCCCCGAGTCCCTGCACTGACTGGCTGGGTGTGAATTGTCCTGGGAGGCCAAAAGCCCAACACGAACTGAACTTCGACGAATGGGCCCCGGCTAAGTGACTGGGATGGAGGGGCCGTGGCCAATGTGCTGGGGCGAAAGACTGGGGGTGTGTCAGCCGAGGAGAAAAGTTTGTGGCTAATAACGCAGAGGCGAAAACTTTAAGGTGAAACAGGCAAGGCAAAGAGACCGAGGCAAAAAGTCCCATTCTGCCAGAGAGGCAATCACAACAGGACTGGGGGGCAGCTGTAAAAGTAATGACATAGGAGCCAAAGCCCTTTCCCTGCTGAGAATGCAGTGAGACTTTTCCTGACCCTGCAACTGGCAAGGCACATGGGGAGACCTACAACCCCCTCAGGTCCTACAGCTGTAACAAGTGTGGCAAGAGCTACTGCCTTCTCAGCTTGCTGAACCGGCATAAAAGGCACCACATGTAAAAGCCGACATTGATGCCCAGGGCCTGAGAGAGGGGGGAAGGGGAGTCTCCGATGAACAGTTTCAATGGAGACCAACAAACCACTGAAAGGGATGACCATCACCAGAGCACTTGAGACCAGCTTGTGCCGCCCAGAGGAATGGCAGCATCCATGGCAAACCCAGAAGGAGAGTCATGGGACAACCATTGGACCACCACTTGAACCCATCAAAGATGTTGAGAACTTCTAACCGGCATTCCCTTGGAGTAGCCCAACCCCATGCCTAGGTCGATGCCCCCGCCTACTCACTCAAAAAACTGGGAGAGACCTCACTGATGAGGGACTGACCCTAATGATCCCTGGGGAGTTAGAGGGCCCTCTGGCAGCAGTGATCTCACCCGAGAATCTGGGCCCAGAACACGACATCCAGAGACATGTCTTGAGCCGGCACAGATAGAGTGTTCCTGGCAACTGACTGGAGACCAGAGGCAGTTGCCGATCCCTGTCCCCGCTGGCTCCTGCAGTGCTGCCAGCACCAGCTGCCCCAGTGGCACAAGGTGACCACCAGCCACCAGAGCTGGAGGTAAAGTTCAATGAGGAGGTGAAACAACTGGGAATTCTCCTCACCAGAGTTTGGGATTTCATGGCAGAATATGGACTGGGCCTCCCAGATTATGAAACTAAGGTGCGCTAAATTATAAGGACCTTGGAGGGTGAAGCAGCCCACTGGATCATGGTGCTACATGATGCAGATGCTTGCAGCCTATATTCAGAATTCTGTGGGCTGGCCAGGGAACTTCTGGGCTGGCCCCAAGAAATACTCATGCAATATTTCCAGCTGGGCGTAAATCGGGAAGTTCTATACATCTGTTTATTCTCGGGGTCTCTCAAAACTCTCCAAGGATAGTACGTCCTGGCTGGTGAGGTGAAGATTGACCTAGCCTTGTCCCATGAACCCCAGGGAGGGAACCGCAACACTTCAGTGCTGCAGAGAGGAGAGACCTTCCAAAGACAGGAGGGATCCTAGCCCTAGGCGACACACAACAGGGGGTTAAAATGTGGCAAGGAAACCATCGAGCTATTGATTACTCTCCTCCACGCTGGATACCAGCCACCCTGAAGGATTCCCTGAGGAAAGGGAATCCAGTCTCCAAACCCAAAAAAGCAGCAAGCAAGGGGGTTGAAGTCATAGTGTTCACCCCCTCATCTAGTGATGACAAGGGAACTCCAACCAAAGACCTGAAGCCGACCTGGAAAGCAACAGCAGCAGAGTCAACGACCCAATGGTATGTGGAACCATGAGGCTAATGACGGTGGTAGTAGAGCAGCTGGTGGCTTCCTTGGGGTGGATGCAGTGTGGGGATTCATCCGGTTCTCCCCGTTTCGCTAGAACTGTTTGTTAATTTTATATGCAGTTCAGCGAACTGGCTGAATTGCCTGTCCCTGTCCCCGCCTCCTGGCCTCCCTTGCCAGGCTCCGCCTCACCCCTCCCCTCCTGAGGGTTTCTCCCACTGAGAAAATGACGTGTCTCAAGATCACTTTGGCTCAGGCAGTGGAATTCCCCGCTTATTCCCTCTCTCCGCAGAGTGAAGGAATCACAGAAATGCTGCCAAGCCAAGAATGGGGCTTCAGAGAACTTTGGAATAGGGAGTGTCCAGAAAAGCGAAAGGACCAATGAGAATTCTCCCTTCTGCAGCATCATCAGTCTCCGGGCAAAGTTTCCCTTGACTTCACCCACTGGAGGAGAGAGTTCCGTCCATAGAAGAAGCCCAAGTTGGTTATTCAGGCCAAGATCCCCCCTCCCACTTTCTCCGCTTCTCTCTCCCTGCAAAACTGTCTCTCATTGGTGCTGGGCCCTTGTTCTGGGCCCCTCCCACCTCCAAAGTCCGATATAAACGCTTCCTCTCCCCAGTGCAGAACCGCTGATTCCTCCTCTGGGCCTGGAAGCATCTGTCCGGCCACACGGACACCCACACCCATTTCATTTCACAGGTGAAGATTTTGCCGAAGGAAGAGTTACTGCACTGGATGACAAGGGGGGAGGGAAAGCCCCGCAGCCAGCGAGAACTTGGGGGTCACAGACAACCCCAATCCGAAGGGAAGCTAAATCAGGAAGAGGCGGAGAGGATCTGCAGCAGTGGTGAAATGTAAAATTTGTTACTACCGGTTCTCTGGACGTAGCCAACTTTTTTTTTTTAACTTTTAAAACTATTTTTTCTGCTACCGGGCATGTCCACCATAGATGATAATATGTTCCTTGGGATTTCTTGCATTTCCAACATGTTGAGCTATTTTGCTACATTTTGGTGATGTTGGGGTCGGTGGGCAGGGCCTCCCGCCGGTTTTACTACTGGTTCTATAGAACCGGTGCGAACCGGGGGCAATCCACCACTGGGTAATTTGACAACAGTTTGTAAGGTTGCGATACAAGGACATTTTATAGAATACAATGCAGCAATTAAGAGGAAGATGGATGAAAAACATCCAAAATATGTTACAAGAAATTAAACTGAAGAAGATGGAACTCCAAGATTCATCAGAAGATTCTAACATACTTAACTAATTAAGTAATTATCTAACATAATTAACTAATTAATCTTCGTTAAATTAAAGTTAATTAAATTAAAGTTACATTAAAGCTGTGCTGCCAGCCGACCCCTGGCTCACAGACAATAAAGATGTCTTGACTATGAGTGATGGACTAGCATGGAAAGCTTCTAAACTGTATGTCCCTGCGAGCTTGAGACTAGAGGTGTTACAGTGCAGCCATGACTCAAAACTAGGCGGTCACTTTGGATTCCTGAAGAATCCAAAATGAAAGCAGGTGTGGAAAACTATGTAAAGAGCTATGGCACCTGTGCTGCCATGAAATTGAGACCAGGAAAAACCCCTGGACTTCTCCAGCAAGTGGCAAGCCCCAGTAGACCTTGGGAAGACATTGCAATGGATTTTATAGTTGAACTCCCAGAAAATGGGGGGAACACAATAATCTGTACAGTAATTGATTTATTTTCCAAGCAAGCCCACTTTTCTGCTTGCTCCAGACTGCCTTCTGCGAAGAAGCTGGCTAAACCATTCATCAAATGCATCTACTGCCTGCAAAGAATACCCTGCTGAATCATCTCAGACCGAGGGAGTCCAATTTATGGCCAAGTTCTGGAGAGAGTTCCTGAGGTCCATCGGATCCACGCAATGACTTAGCTCGGCTTTTCATCTGAGTATGAACGGCGCGGCGGAACGAGCAAATGCAATGGTGGAGCAATATATAAAATGCTATGTGGATTACCAACAAGAGAACTGGACGGACTTGTTACTGTTTGCAGAAGTGGTTTACAATAACGCACTGCATAGCAGCACTGGACTGATTCCTTTTCAAGTTACCAGTGGCATGGAATTTGTCCCCATGCCTAAACTACCCAGGGAACCCCCTTCTTCTATGTCTTTGGCAGAGTGGAGTCCTTGAAAAAGGGGTGGGAAAATATAAAGAAAGCACTGGCAGAAACTGCGGAGGAATATAAAAAGCAGGCAGACAAGCACCGCTTTATTCAACCCACTTCCATGTGGGAGATAAAGTTTTCCTATCAACCACATGTACGGTTGAGGCTGCCTAGCAAAAAATTAGGACATAAGTTTTTAGGTCCTTTCCCAATAGTGAAAGTACCCTGTGACAGTTCAACTTAGCCTCCCCCGCATTCTAGGGAAAATGCATCCCATGTTTCATTGTAGCCTGCTGAAACCAGCCTTTGGGTCTAGATTAAGACCTCAGACCCAACCACCACCTCCTCCTATAGTAGTGCAAGGAGAAACCCATTATGAACTGAAAAAAATTTAGATTCTAGACTATAGGGGTCGTTTACAATACTTAGTTCATTGGAAAGGGTACCCTTTGTCTGAAGCTACATGGGTTAAGAGTTGGGATGTGAAGGCAGACAGATTGGTTAAGCAATTCCATGAGAAATATCCTGACAAGCCGAAGGGTCCTCCGGGAGGGGGGGGGAGAGGTGGTTAACTGTATGATTTTAACTCTCTGTACTACTCTCATTCCAGGACACGATTTTCTCGGGGGGTGGGGGGGTCTGTCAGACCTGGAAGCCATCTTTTACATTTGGGCCTTCAGGCCTGCCACATTTTCTATGATGGGAAAATGGGAGTGGGGATTGCATAGATTGACAAAGAGTCTTTGGTGGCGCAACTGACTAAGTGCTGTTAAAGTAGCACCAGCTGCCTGCAATTACTGCAAGTTCAAATATCACCAGGCTCAAGGTTGACTCAGCCTTCCATCCTTCCAAGGTAGGTAAAATGAGGACCCGGATTGTAGGGGCAATAAACTGACTTTGTATAAAAAAGAACACTGCTGGGGGGGGGCGCGGGGCGCGAAAGCCCTACTAAGCAGGCATATACAAAAGTATGAAGGCTATTGCTTAACACATTGTGAGCCACCCTGAGTCTCCGGAGAAGGGTGGCATATAAATCGAACCAATAAATCAATAAATCAATATGTTGTCAAACTAACATTCTTTTCTCAGAGAGTCAAGGCCACCTTGCCCTGCAGCTGCGATGAGGTGACTGGGAGGCATCTCCAATTTTGGATGGTGCCTGATTGGATCATGTGATGGACATGTGAGTGCTGGGCAGGGACCTTTTTTAGGGTAGGAAAAACCTGGAAACTTTCAGATTCGGGTTTTCCCAGATGTACCAATATGACATCTCTAATAAAATGGAACTTTGAAGGAATTCAAGCCTCAAAGTCTTCTTTCGTTGGGGGTATTACTTGGAACCCTGACACCCAGTCTGTTCCTCCCATAGCATTTTATTAATTGTTCCTTGCAGGAGTCTAAGGAGAACGATTGAGAACACTTTGCCAGGTACAGAAAGAAAAGTGATAACTTTCCAGTTATTATAGACTCTGAGATTCCCTTCTTGGGAAGTTTTAACAATAACTCTCTTTTGCCAATTGTCAGGAAAGCACTGTGTGTGCCAACACATGTTTAATAATCTAATCAGCTCCATTACCAGATCTCCGCCAGCTTTCAAAAGTTCTGCCAAGATCTCGTCTATGTTGACAGCTTTATTATTCTTCAATGCATTATTTGCCCATTGAACTTCATAGATTGTAATCATGCTCAGTTCAATATCGAGTAGTGCAATGGAATCAGCATTACTAAAATCATAGGTCATATTGGGGATTGGCTGATTAAATGGGTTTTTTTTGAAGTGTTCTACCCATCTCGCCTCTTGGTCTTCATTTTTAAACAAAACTTTTCCATTCTTATTTTTAATAGGAACATCAAGACTTCCTCTTGCATTGGTTAGATTGCAAAACAATATGATATATTATCTTCATATCATTCCTATCCACTGCCTCTTGTGCCTCAATGCTCTTGCGCTTATCAACCGGGCAACTCTGCTTAACCTAGCAGTCCAGGTCTCTGTATTTGTCCTTTGCTACTATTCTTTCAGTCAATGTCTTTGCCTGATCCTGTTGATGTTTCGCAATCCTGTGTTTGTCAATGAATTTCTAGATATCATCTAGAATCCACTGTTCTCTCCATGAACCTTGATGTCACCCTACTGTTACATTGGCACTGTTGACAACGGCCTGTTTAAAATTGGTTATCGGAGACCTGAATGCCCAGATTGATGGACACAAACATAGCATAGAACATGTTCTAGGGCTACACGGTTCAGCTATACAAATGAATGATAATGGTGAATACCTCACCTTATTCTGTGGTATGAACAGTTTATGTATTGGGAACACCTATTTTGAACATAACCGCATTCTCAAGGCAGGATGGCACTCTCCTGACAGTTCCACAAGCATCAAAATCAACTATATATGTATTTTTAGGCAATGGTACTTGATGTTGCTAGATGTATACACCTACTAGGGTCAGATGTGAACTCAGACCGTTACCTAGTCATGGTGTGATTCAGGTTAAAGAAAATACAACAATGCCAAACAATATGTCCTTTTGCAGTCAAGAAATTGAAAGATGTTGCAGTTGTTGTGCAGTTCCAATTTACATTGACTAATAGATTTCAACAGCTACTGCACGATAGTGTAGACATCGAAGATTAGTGGATACATTTTAAACAGGCCATTGTTAAAAACTGTATGTCTTTGTGGAAAATATCAGCATGCTTAACATCCAAGGTTTTTTGGTCAAAATAAGGATATGGTACATAAAATAATTTTGTAGACTGTGAAGAAAAGTTACCTGAAACCAGAAATAGTCTTCTGGATAACTGTTTCATCTAAGCTCTTGTCAAAAACATAGGAAAGAGCTGCAACAGTAGGTCCCCAGGTCATAGCAAAGAGGTCATGATCATAGCTGCCAGGTGGAACATGCAGAAAAACTCCTTCTTCAGTGGCTCCACGATGCAACAACACACTCCATACATAGTTTTCTTTTACTAAACCTGTCTGCTCATCGGGCATCACAATCTCTTCATTTCTATCAAAGATGAATACAGAAATATTAAATGATCAATTGTTAAGATGCACTGTAGCAAATATGCTAAGATTTTATTTTATTTCATTTTTATACCACGTTTTTCATATACAACACCAACTGGTGAATGTATCAATATGCTTCTTTTTTCCTATTTTCCCCACAACAACAACAACTCTGTGAGGTGAGTTGAGAGACTGTGAATAGCCCAAAGACACCCAGACAGTTTTTCATGCCTAAGGCAGGACTAGAACTCACTGTCTACTACTGGCTGCTAGGCTAGCCCTTTAGCCACTACATCAAAGTAGCTTTTTTAAAAAATCAGATTGCTCTGATAACTTTCTTCTTCCAAGGATTAATTTATACTTACTTGATAGCATAATATATATCTTCTAACATGTCTTGGTCAAAATCTTTGCCACCATTTACTCCTTTCAGATTTTTTCGGAATTCCTGTAATTATCAATGAAAGTACATTACTTTCTGATAAATTCTGAATTCTGCAAATAACCTTTATTGTGATATATTTTGAATATTTTCTTATGAAATTCAGAGGTAACACATATCTTTGGAAGATTTTGGGATTAGTTTCTAAAAGCTTCTACAATTCAAAGAAAAAAAGCAGAAAAATAGAAGCAAGAGATCCTCTGAAAATGGCGCTCTGGTAGTTTTCTTTTCCATACTGACAAACAGCTGATTTTGCCACCATCTATGGCTGAAGAGTCAAGTCTCCACCTTTTAGTTCGAATTTTTAAGCATGCCTCCCAAATTTGAAATTCTTTTCTTTTCTTTTTGCTTTACATTTTAAATGTTCTGGTGGAATGCTGAACTATTCTTACAAACACACACTCCTCCCCCACACACACTGGTGGATTATAAACATGAAGTTTTTATTCTTTATTACTGCTTTTTTTCTGGAACAACAAACACTTTTGTTTTTATCACAAGGAAGTCAATGGCATGAAGATTTTTTCCTACATTAGTGAAAGTGATCTGATTTACCCTGGATGCTTACAGTAAGGAAATTGTTTTACCGCTTTTTATAAGAACTTTATTTTCTATTTTTAAATATTTTCCTGGTCCTTTTATTGAAAAGAAAAGAAATAGGAACAAGAAAGCTGAGGATGAAAACATAATCTTAATAAAGCCCAACACACCAGAAAAAAAATCAGAATATTCAAATTAGCAAATTCCACGAAGAAGAAATATCTCACCTCTAATGTCATAGGTACATTCTGCTTGCGAACATTATGATTGTGCTGATCAGTGTTCAGCATGATAACTGCATAGGCTAGAGCAAAACAGGCATCACTATTAGCAAATGGAGTCCCATTTGATTTCTGAAAAGAGAATGAGAATGGAAAGCAGATGTAACTATAATATTGAATATAACTGAAAGGAAAATGCCAAGAACTTAAGCCACTCCCCCTCTAAAAATAAAGATTAAATAGAAAATTGTTTATAAATCCACACAAAATAGTCCTATGAATTGCCCAGATTTCCTGTCTAGGTTTGCCAATCTAGGATTGGCAATTCCCAATAAAATCAATTTGGAAAGTATTTCCTCCTACCAAATTTGTATATATGACTCAATTGCAAATGTATATGCATATGTGTATTTATTTATTTATTTACTTATCAGGCTATGTGTCAATGTTCTGCCTGACGAACCCAATCAAGAAAGCAAAAGCAAGACGATCCAATCTCTGAATGCAAAACTTTATTGAGTACATCATTTCAGCACTGATTAGGTCAAACCAGATCTAACTAATTCCCACGCAAACCCACATAATTAGTATAGGATTTTCCGTTCCCCTCTAAGTGCTGATCACATGGTCCAATTGAGCCTCACGATATTGTGAGAAAAAGTCTTTGCCTTTTGCAAACACTTGCTGCAGTGTCCTTGGCTCCCACATTCGTCTTCTTGTTGTCTGGAGCCTATATTCCATTTCCCCTTCTCTCCTTCCTAGTTCGTTGGCAAGCTGAAAAGCGATAATGGTTGCAACAGCAAAAGCACATTTCAATCTTGAAAATATGTTTATGCATGTATTTATTTAATCAAATTTATAAGGCTGCCCATCTCACAAATAATGGCTCTGGACAACGTGCAACAATATCTAAAACTATAAATATATAAAAAGTTATTAAAAATATAAAACAAACAGTATTAAAATATAAAAACCAAGGCACAGGAGAAGGTGAATATTAATTATGATGGAGTCATCTTATATCAGTGATGGCTAACCTTTTCCAGACCGAGTGCCCAAAGTGTACCTGAACCCCCAAAATGCAATGGCGCATGCCCCCTGCACATGTGCCCCGGCCCTGCGCATGTGTGCACTGCATGCCACCTCTGGCACGCGTGACATAGGTTCGTCATCATGGTCTTAGATCCAGATGACTTAAGGGACATAGCATGCATGCCTTATCTGCAAGATGTAATGGAAGTGGTACATGCAATTGGGGAGAGACAATCCCTCAAATACCTCAGTGCCATAAAGGGATTTAATGGTCAAACCAGTGCCTTGAATTGGAGCCAGAAGCATCCTGGCAACTGATGTAACTTGTGGAGCAAAACTCCTCCCCAGGCATCCATTCTGGATCTGCAACAAAGCTGGCATCCAACTTTGAGCAACTCTGTCCCCTAATAGATTCTGAGCAAATTGCTTTGCCCACCCCTGTAAGAGATTCTCCAAGCCCCCTCTATTCTGGGGGGCTCTTGTGACTTAAAACAGAGTCACAGGGCAGTTATTTGCAAAAGTTATAAGGGCAGAGAAGTAGTGACACTCTGATAAAATGCTGAGGATGAAGAGGAATTTCATCTTTTAAAGTGACAATGAACCAAAGCATACCTCCAAATCAACAAAAGAATGGCTTCATCAGAAGAATATCAATGTTTTACAATGGCCTAGCCCCATGATGGCGAACCTATGGCACGCAGAGCCATTTCTCCGGGCACAAGCCGTCGCCCGTTACTCTTCTGGGTTCCGGCGTGCCGGCCAGCTGGTCTTCACACGTGGCGAAGCGCCAGAAACCAGAAGAGCAGCCACCCGGTGTGATGCTCTGTAGGCCATGCTCCAAATGTAGGCCATGATTTCCTCTGTAGGCCATGCTCCAAAAAATAACAGGGCAAAGACAAACATTCAATTAACATTTATTGATTATAAATTAATAATTATCTGTAAAATAATGTAACTTTTTGTAAAGTTAATAGTTCCCCATCCATATGTACACATTCTCACAAAAACCACTCTGGAGTACAGTTCAAGAGAATGCAGAAGTTCAAGTTCAGCAAATTTAAGACTTATTTAAAATTCCACTCAGTCCATACAATGCTATTATATTGAGGATAGATACATTTAGCCAAAGTTACAAATTGGAATAGAAACTGGGGAAAACCTGTTTTTTCTATTTAAAACCAAGAAACTGGATGATAGTCATGTGTGCTAAGATGCAAGGATAAAGGAATATAATTAGATTTGCAGCAATTTTATTCAATTGATTTCTATGTTTTTACTTCCAGATAAATATAGAGAAAACTTCCAGTCTCATCCACCTCTTTTTATTACTTGCAATGTTTGCAGCAGACATCCTCACATTTATGTCTCTTGTACATTTGTTTACTTTCAATAATACTTTGTCTTATTTCAGAAAATATACCATTTTGACCTACCTCCACTGACTCCATACACACTTAATTTTAGGGAAGAAAAATTTAGTGTTACTTTTGAGTAAATATCATACCCAATCCCAATTCAGACCATTTTATTTATTTATTTATTATTTATTTATTATTCAAATTTCTATACCGCCCTTCTCCTTTCGGACTCAGGGCGGTGAACAGCCAAAATAAAAACATCTATACATAACATCACAGTTAAAAATAAATTAAAAATAATTTATAAATTTGGCCCGTAATTTAAAACTTGTCAATTTAAAATCAATATTAAAATTTTAAAACTAACCCTAAAATCAAGACAGACCGGCTAACTGAAAAAAATAAGTTTTTAGGGCCCGACGAAAAGTCCGGAGGTCGGAGATCACTCGTATCTCTGGGGGTAGATTGTTCCAAAGGGTAGGTGCCACCACAGAGAAGGCTTTCCTCCTGGGGGTCGCCAGCCGGCATTGTCTGGCCGACGGCACCCTGAAGAGGCCCTCTCTGTGGGAGCGAACCGGCCGATGGGAGGCTATTGGTGGCAGAAGGCGGTCCCGTAAGTACCCTGGCCCTAAGCCATGGAGCGCTTTAAAGGTGATCACCAACACCTTGAAGCGCACCTGGAAGTCCACCGGAAGCCAATGCAGCTCGCGCAGGAGAGGAGTCACATGGGAGCGCCCCGTCGCTCCCATAATCCCCAGCGCGGCCGCATTCTGCACCAGTTGGAGCCTCCGGGTGTACCCCAAGGGGAGCCCCATGTAGAGAGCATTACAATAGTCCAGACGAGAAGTGACGAGTGCTTGAGTGACCGTGCGTAGGGAGTCCCGGTCCAGAAAGGGGTGCAACTGGCTTATCAGGCAAACCTGACAAAAAGCCCCCCTGGCCACGGCTGTCATATGCCCTTCTAAAGACAGCCGCGCATCCAGGAGGACACCCAAGTTGCGGGCCCTCTCCGTGGGGGCCAATGATTCGCCCCCAATAACCAGCGATGGCGTCAGCTGGCTATACTGGGACGCCGGCAGCCACAGCCACTCGGTCTTGGAAGGGTTGAGTCGAAGTCTGTTTCTCCCCATCCAGACCCGCACGGCCTCCAGGCACTGGGACATCACTTCCAAGGCATCATTGGGATGGTCTGGGGTGGAAATGTACAGCTGAGTATCATCAGCGTACTGATGGAACTCCACCCCAAAACCACGGATGATCTCACCCAGCGGCTTCACATAAATGTTGAACAGGAGGGGTGAGAGGACCGACCCTTGCGGCACCCCACAAACAAGGTGCCTTGGGGTCGACCGCTGCCCCCGTCAACACGGATTGCGACCGGTCGGAGAGATAGGAGGAGAAGCACCGCAAAACGGTGCCCCCCACTCCCAGTCCCTCCAGCCGGCGCAACAAGATACCATGGTCGACGGTATCAAAAGCCGCTGAGAGGTCTAATAGGACCAGGATAGAGGAATAACCCCTATCCCGAGCCCTCCAGAGATCATCAACCAATGCGACCAATGCCGTTTCCGTGCTGTACCCAGGTCTGAAGCCGGACTGGAGCGGATCCAGATAGACAGCTTCATCCAGGTACTGGGGAAGCTGTCGCGCCACCACACTCTCAACAACCTTCGCAATAAAGCGAAGGTTGGAGACTGGACGATAGTTAGCCAAAACAGCCGGATCCAGTGATGGCTTCTTGAGGAGAGGCCTCACCACCGCCTCTTTCAAGGCGGTCGGTAGGACACCCTTGCTCAAAGAAGCGTTGATAATCCCCTGGAGCCAGCCTCGTGTAACCTCCCGGGAAGCCAGCACCAATCAGGAGGAACACGGGTCCAATAAACATGTGGTTGCGTTCAGCTGTCCCAAGATCCTGTCCACGTCCTCGGGAGCCACAGGATCAAACTCCTCCCAGATAACACTCTCAAGGCCTGCCTCAGTCATCTCGTCTGAACTAAGCCAGTCGGCGGCCAAGTCTTCCCGAATCTGAGTTATTTTATCATCCAGATACTGTACAAAATCCTCAGTTCGGCCCTGCAAGGGGTCCTCCCGTGCTCCCAGATGGAGGAGGGAGCGGGTCACCCTAAACTGGGCGGCTGGGCGGTTATCTGATGACGCGATAAGAGTGGCAAAATAACTAGATTTCGCCGCTTTTATCGCCACTAGGTAGGTCTTAATATGGGACCTTACCAGTGTCAAGTCAGACTCGGAACGACTGGCCCTCCAACCGCTCTCTAGGCGTCTTTTCCGGCGCTTCATCTCTCTCAGCTCCTCGGAGAACCAAGGAGCTAAGTGAGTTCGGTGCCGGGTCAGAGGCCGCAAAGGCACGACCCGGTCCAAAGCCCCGGCAGCCGCCCTATCCCAGGCGGCCACCAGGTCATCTGCCGAGTCATGAGCTAGAGTCTCAGGAAATGGCCCAAGCTCCAGCTGGAACCTATCGGGGTCCATCAGGCGCCTGGGGCGGAACCACCTGGTCGGCTCCGCCTCTCTGCAACGGGGTACGGCGGTCACAAAGTCAAGTCGAAGGAGCGAGTGGTCAGACCATGACAAAGGTTCAATATCTACATCCCCTATATCGAGGCCACTCAACCGCTGACCAGAGATAAAAACCAAGTCCAGAGTGTGTCCCCCCATATGAGTAGGGCCGTGAATTACTTGGGTCAGGTCCATGGCCATCATGGAAGCCATGAACTCCCGAGCTACCTCAGATGTTTCACCGATGGATGGCAGGTTGAAATCCCCCATGACTACAAGTCTGGGGGTATCAGCCGCCACCTCGGCTATAACATTGAGGAGTTCGGGCAGGGTCGTTGCCACATGGCAGAGAGCCAGGTACGTGATCAACAGACCCATCTGCACCCCGCGACCCCACTTCACAAAAAGGGACTCACATCCGGCTATCTGAGGTACAGTGGTCTCCCTCGGATCAAGACCTTCTCTTAGAATGACCGCCACCCCCCCCCGCCCCTGCCCTGAGCTCTCGGCTGATGAAATGCACGGAAGCCTGATGGGCACATCTCCACGAGGGGAACTCCCCCCTCATGGCCCAGGTCTCCGTGATACCTGCCAGGTCCGCTCCCCCCTCCTGAATAAGATCACAAATGAGGGAGGCTTTATTTACTACGGACCTGGCATTACACAACATCAGCCGGAAACTCGGGCCCTGAGACTCTGAGCAGCCTGGGGAACGGGAAGAGCTAAGGGGACCGGGGCACGCAATCGCTCGGAGATAGCGAGCACGTGCCCCCACCACATGATATGGCCCCCTGCTCCCACCATACCTGCCCCTCCCACTCAGCGTATTAATAGAGAAGCCCTCACTAGAGGGCCTTCTAACAGTCCCCTTTCCCCCAGAGTCCGCACCCTCTATGGCACCATTAATAGCAGCCGGACTGGTCTCCAACCCCGTGGGTTTTCCTCCAAACCCACGTAACCTCCCCCCCCTCAAACCCCTTAAAAGTCTATTTAAAAAAGTCTTTAAAAAACACCTCAATCCCCTTTTTGCAACATGCCACTTCTCGGGGTCCCAAGATCCGCCATTAAGGTGGGCCCTTGATAACATAGAGGGCCAGGCCTGCGAGAGGGGGGAATCTCGCAGCACAAGAAGCTTTGCCCTAGAATACATTTTAACACTAGAGTGATAATACAAGTTTGGCCTAGACATGGCCTAGGGGTCTATAATGATGTTTCAAATGTCCAGGAAGCAAGACTAAGTTAATCGGAAGAGTCACCATTATCCTCTTACGGTAATGGGTAGGAGTCCTCACGTTCAGTCCAGCTGAGGGAACTATCCAACCACCCTCTCACAGTGGTTGGCCATCCTAATCAAGGCAAGATGGAAAAAGTCAGAAAAAGTCCAAAGCCACCCTCTCACGGTGGTTTGGCCCTCCTGGCCCTGGAAAGATGAATCCCATCTGCGGCGAACATAGTCTGAAGCTGGCTCCATTATCATGTGAGTGTTGTCCCAGTTTCTACCATTATATTATTTGTACTTCATTTTATCATTTACTATCTTGCTGTCAGTTTGGGATATTTTTCAAATAGAAAATTAACATAGAATTGTAAGTTATAGTCCAATTTGTTTGATTTTTGCTATGTTTGGGTAATAAATCATAGTTGATATATGAATTCAGCCACTGCCACCCACACAAAAAAATTAAGTGAATATAACCTAACCAAAATCAGTTATTTTTTTCCACAATGATGAAAGTAAGCATAGAAAAAAGAATTCTTCATTCCAATTCCATTACTTAATACACTATTTAAGAACAAAGATATAGGGCAATTCAAAACATACATGCCAATGTTCTGTAAAGGCTTCCAATAGCCTGTGAATCACAGGAGCTTCTCCTGGCAAACGAAAGGCTTCTAGGTAGAGTCTTAAAGCTTCATCTAGTCGTAAACCTTGGAAATGGAAAGTCCTGAAAAGAAAAGACAAAATCAAGATAAGTACGCAGAACAAAAGAACTATTAGACTATTACATCACAAAATCATTACAAATAGCCCTTATAACTGGTTGTTTATCAATTGTTTGTAGTCTCAATGGGTTCTGAAAGGTACTTTATGATCTGTAAAGCACTTCTGACTGTGCCGGGAGGGGTGATTTTTTTCCCATTAGGGTTAAAAAAATCTGAAATAATATAGAGAATTTTTAAAATATAAATTATGATAGTTTATAAAGATTAATCAGTAAACAGAAGTATATACTATTCCCCACAGAAAAGAGAAGCAGAGATGGTTAAATTATTTTATCCAAAGAAGAATATATTTAATGTTTTTCTATTTGGAAATTGCTTCCGGATTTTCTGCTTGCAATGGGGAAAAAATGAAACTTTGATTTTGGTTTTGCTGATTAGATAGGTGTCAGGCCTGGAACAGAGGAGGGACTGTAGGGAACTGGGGAGATATATAGTCATAACAACATTCCTTTCTCTAAGAGTCAAGGTCACTCTGCCCTGCACCTGGAGGGGTGTTGCTGGGAGGCATCTCCAGTTGGGATGGTGAATTGATTGGAATATGTGATGGACATGTGGATGAAGGAGAAGGGACTTTCTTTTGGGTGGGAAAAACCTGGAGGCTTTCAGATTCGGGTTTTCCCAGATGTGCCAATATGACATCGCTAATAAAATGGAAATTTGAAGAATGTCTAACCTCAGAGTCTTCTTTCATTACGGGTGTTACTTGGAACCCTGACAATAGCTTTGTTGCTATAGAAATGGCTAAGTATATACTGTTGTGTAAAAGTAAAAACTTCTTGTTGTAATATTGTTAACTTCTTGTCATGCCCTAGCAGATAATTTATGTACGGTATATATTGTTAGTATATATTGTATATGTGTGGATATCAATTTGTAATTGATTTTATTGGGGTGTTTTTAAATTGTGGGCCGAAATTATTTAATATCTTTTTAAATTGTTTTGAATTTTGTATGCTATGTTTTACCTTGGCTGTTCACCGCCCTGAGTCCTGCCGGAGAAGGGCGGTATAAAAATCAAATCAAATCAAATCAAATCAAATCAGATAGATAGATAGATAGATAGATAGATAGATAGATAGATAGATAGATAGATAGAGATAGAGATAGAGATAGAGATAGAGATAGAGATAGAGATAGAGATAGAGATAGAGATAGAGACAGAGACAGAGACAGAGACAGAGATAGAGATGGTAATGAGTATGAAATACTATTTGCTGGACGACAATACACCATAAGGAAAGATAGGAGAATTTGTGCATGAGGTGTTAAGCAGGATAATTTATACATACTAGGAAAGGAAAAGAATGATTGTACACAAACACTTACAAATACTCCCACGGATGAAAATTCTGTACATTTACTATACAGGAGATTAGATCATACAAACTTCAGAACACTGCATAGATGCCAGACCTAACTGAAGAACTATGCAATATGTATTTAGATTGTATTGTTTGTAAAGAGTCAAAGGCCAAGGAGTATCCTGTGAGTAAGAAAAGTTCAAGGCAAACAGAGTCTTGCAATTAGTGCACGCTGATTTGATTGGTCCTATGGCACCCTCACTAGGAGGAGCTAGGTATGCACTAGTAATAGTGGATGATTATACTAGTTTTGCTATGTGCTAAAAAGCAAGACAGAGGTACTGCAAATGTTCAGGCAATGGGTAAACCTTGTAGAGTGCAGATATGGTGGTATAGTATGCCAGCTGCAAACAGACAGCAGAACAGAGTTCATGTCAGATAAGTTCCAAAGGTGTCTGAGGAGTTTAGGCATAAGGCATAGACATACAAATCTGTACTTGCCAGCAAAAAACGAGTGGTTGAAAGAAGGAATGGCGTAATACAAACTATGAAAGACTCACTGCTAGCAGGAATGGGTAGAATGTACTGGGGGGGAGCCATGAAAACAGCCAACTATTTGATAAACAGAGTATGGAGTGTTGCTATGAATGAAACTCCATATTTCCTGTTATATGGAAGAAAACCTTCATTGGCTCACCTAAGAATATTTGGTAGTTATGCCTGGGTGTATAGTGTCAAAAGCACCAGAAGAAAAGGACAGAAAAAGCCCAGGAAACTTAGGTTTATTGGATATGAGCCAGGTTCCAAAGGTTATAGATTCACAGATGGAATCAGAAAGGTGGTAATTTCATGATCTGCTAGTTTTGCAGAACAAAATCCACATCCCATACACACAGCATTGCTGGTGAGATTTAGATTTATCTGTATTTGAGGGTGAAGGTTTGTTCTCCAAGCTTGTGGGTTGGTTTCCGAACATTTCATTACCAAGCTAGATAACATATTCAATGGAGTTTAGGGGATGTCAATGTCAGTGATCTTCTGTTTATAAGGGCTTCAGGTGTGGGTGTGTTAAGTGAGGGTCTTGTGATGGGTCAGCTGTGGGTCTTGTGATAAGGAGATTACATCAAGTCAGGATCATTGGGAGGTGAACTGCTGGGTTGCATGGGTTGGTTGAGGATTGGTGCTGTCTCTGGTTGGCTATGTGGTTGATTTGGATTCTGAGGGGTTTGTAGGCAGGTTGTGGGTCAATGTGTCTGTTGATGGAATTGTCTGTGGAGTGCCAGGCTTCAATGAACTCACAAGAGTGGCGGGTGGTAGCGTGGCTGATTTGTATTGCTCCAATTGAACTGGTGCTGTTTGGTGTCGGTTGAAAAGTTCGGAAACCAACCCACAAGCTCAGAGAATGAACCTTTACCGCCATCCTACACACAAGCTATGTTATGGTCACCAGCAACTCAACACTGCTTATTCTGTATCTGGATTTTTATTATACGTATTTCTATTTTTTCAGTTTCACCTATCCTATTCCTTTAATAAAGCATCCAGATTTACACATGCAATCTATTTTATTGGAGGATAGGTGGGTTAGCTGCATGTCAAGGGGCACACACAGTAACATGTAGTGAAGACAAAACACTTCTACTGTGTTAAGGAGAGTTGGAAGTTGATACTTTTTCTCCCCTTTTCCCTCTTTTTTCCATATTATATCTTATTTTCTTTTTCCTTCCCCCTCCAGTTTTCTATTAATTTTTAAAATTTCTCTTTGTATTTTGATAAACTAATAAAATGTATTGTTTTTAAAAAGAAGGCTAATTGAGATGACTTTGGAACAAGGAGTTGGTGTATCCGAACCAAAACAGAGAAGCTGGAAATCACTATGGAAACTGTCAGGGTTCCGAGTAATGCATCCACCAAAATCACGACGAGGCAGGTCGATTCCTCAAGGAAAATGTTTATTGGACACACCATATCGGCACAGCTAATGAAAACCAACTCTAAAGGTTCCCGTGGTTTTTCCCCTAATTAAAAGAGCAAATATTCCCTCCCCAAGTGTCACCAATCACATTGTCCAATGAAGGTAGCTGGGAGGCTGCTTGGTCACTCCTCCGCCATCTGCTGGATGATCTTGGTTCCCACAGGAAAACTTTGTTTTAACGGGTAGCCAGTCTATCTGCTTCCCCCCTCCCTTCCCCCTTTCAAAGTTCATGGCAACTATGAGGCAGGAGAAAAATGGCTCCAGCCAGGTCAGCTTCAGAGTTCACAGAAACTACTTTTGAAACTTCTGGACTTAAATCTTCCAGGATTTTATATCTTTAATTGACTGTTGAAACTTTTTGCTTCCAAAATTAAAGACTGCCTAAATGGTATTTTGATCTTGCTATGAGGAGGGTGAGGAATAGTTCTGATTTTACTTGCTTCTGATTGGACCAGTTGTGTGAGCTGATTGGACCAGTTGTGTGAGCTGTTAAACAAAGAGGCACAGACTATGTTCTTTTCTGTAGCTCATGTTACAGTGGTAGTGTTTGACCACACGAGGGAGCCAAAAGACTGTAGTATTGCTAATTCTTTTTAAATCTCCAGCAGTATTATTCAACCCATTGGATTTAACGTTATAAACGTACAAGTCTAAAATTTTAAACTGTAAAATCAAAACTTTAGTTACAATTTTACAAGATGGCTACGCGCAAGAGAATGGAGAATCTGGAAAGAATATTAGGAAATGCAAAATCTTTAAGACCTTTTTGGGATAAATATACAGCTAAAACAGGGGTGAAATGTTCCCGGTTCAGACTGGATCGCCCTATCCAGTAGCGATGGAGACGGGTGGTTCAGAGAACTGGTAGCAAAAATCCCTACCCCCCCACCCATGCCCAGCTCAGCCACACAATCATCAGAGGTTTTTTTTTTTTTACTTTTAAAAGCATTTTTTCTACAACCTCTTCGGCCGAAAAAATGCTTTTAAAATTTTTTTAAAAAGCCTCTAATGATCGCGCGGCTCAGCTGGGATTGTCAAAGGCTTTTAAAATCATTTTTTCTACAACCTCTTCAGAGTGAAGAGGTTGTAAAAAAAATGCTTTCAAAAGGCTCTGACGATCCCAGCTGAGTTGCCTGATCGGCAGAGGCTTTTTTTCTTTTAAATGCCTCTGACGATCAGGCAACTCAGCTTGGATCGTCAGAAGCATTTAAAAGAAAAAAAGCCTCTGCTGATCAGGCAACTCAGCTGGGATCATCAGAGCCTTTTGAAAGCATTTTTTAACAACCTCTTCGAAGAGGTTGTAGAAAAAATGTTTTTAAAAGTAAAATAAAAAATGGCCACGCCCACCCAGTTACATTACCTCCCCCCCACCAAACCACGCCCACAGAACCGGTAGTAACAAATTTTAGATTTCACCACTGAGCTAAAACATATGAACAGGCAATAAAATCAAAGCTTGATATGCTTTCAAAGGAACTTCGTGAGGAGATACAACATTCAAATAGAGATGTTAAACAGGTGAAGGATAGTGTGGATCTTATGGAGCATAAACTGGAGAAGAAAGATGTTTTGTATGATTTGGGCAAAAGATTGCTTTTGGAAACAACAATTTCAATTAAGATTTCGACCAATTTCTGAATTGTCTGAAGAGGATATTAGATTAAGTATGATTTTTTTTCCCTCCATCTTTAGATAAAATAGCCAGTTCCTGTATGAACATTTCAGCCGCATCTTCTTCTTGGTGTCAACCTTTTGAGGTTGATCTACTTCTAATTTCTTGTCTGTATCCAGCTGGGTCCAAAATTAGTTTATGTCTGTTCAATAAATCCTTGGCTTTTTCTATAGAATTCAGATTAAGTATGATTAAAGCCTTGATTAATTAATTAATTAACTTTGGGGGGAAGATCCTTGACCTTGAAATAGACAAAGTATACAGAGTAAACTCCAGATTTGCTACTAAAAGAAAACTACCAACGGATGTCTTAGTTCATTTTGTAAAAACAACGAGAGACCATATTCTCGATTGCCATTTCAAATCCAAACTAAGAATGGAAAACCTGCATATAATTGTTTTGAAGGAAATTTCTGTCAGAATTTTGAGATAAAGGAAAGCCTGTTCTTCTTACTGATATTCTGAAGAAGAAAAAGAATTCCCTTCCATTGGGATAAACTTGAAGGAATGATACTCATTTATCAAGAGCAAAGATTCAGACTGAATTCTATAGAAAAAGCCAAGGATTTATTGAACAGACATAAACTAATTTTGGACCCAGCTGGATACAGACAAGAAATTAGAGGTAGATCAACCTCAAAAGGTTGACACCAAGAAGATGATGCGGCTGAAATGTTCATACAGGAACTGGCTATTTTATCTAAAGATGGAGATTAAGTCTATTACATGGAATATTATTGGGGCAAATGCCCATCTAAGCATAAAAAAACTATTTCATTACCAGAGGAAAATCAATTTTGATATAACTTGCCTTCAAGAAACACATATCAAGAAACAAGATAAGAAATATTTAATAAATAAATAATATGGGGAGGAATTTATATCTGCCAGTTTAAAAAAAAGATCAATTGAGTCATATTATATATAAAACCCAATTAAAACCTGTTATTTCGATTAGATGAACATGGTAGATTTGTAGTAGTGGAAATTGAACTTAACTGAATAAAATCAATAGTAGTTGGATTCTATGTGCCAAATGATGATAAAAGTATTTTTTTAACGTCTTATGGATCAATTACTACCCTTTTTATATGAATATTGGCCTATGCTAGGGGTTTGGAATGGGATTAAATCCTCCCAGGGTAAATTACCAAACACTTTTTTTTGAGATGATGGACAATTTACCATTAATTGATTCATGGAGGCAAAAATATCGCTCTGCTATAGAATATACCTTTTTTTCAGAAAGACATAAATCTTTTTCAAGGATTGATATGATACGGACTTCTAAAAACCTTGTAAATAAGATACTAAAAGTTGACATTTTACCTAAATCTTTTTCTAACCATAACCCGGTTCTTTTGGTATTTAGAAAAAAGAGTTTGAGTTATAGATGGAGATTAATCTATTTTGCAAAAGGAAATGATTGTAAAGGACTGTAAAAAGAAATTAAATATATATTTTGATAATAATTTAGGTAAAGGGACAAATTTAATGACTGGGATTTTAGTATAGCAGTTATGAGGGGTTATTTTATACAATATAATTCACCTAGAGAAGAAAACAAAATCTCAGGAAAAGATGCAAAAGATACTAAATGAAATTAGACAGAAACAAATTGAATTGTAAAAGACACCTATGCACTATAAAATTTTACATCAAATTAAACTGTTACAGCAACAGCAAAGATACTTTGAGTTTGCAAACAAATCAGGAAGATGGTTGGCATATAAACTGAGAAAGGAAAGGGAAAAGACAATGAGAAAATTTGTGAAGGCAACAATGTAATAACAGGTGAGATTAAATTTTCATAATTTTTATTCCAATTTGTCTAAAAAGCAGGAGTTAGATATGTCTAAAATAGTTGAATATATGTTGAGACAATGGTTGCCTAAATTCTCACAAACTCAGAGACAATTTATGAATAACCCAGTAACTACCTTTGAAATATTAGAAGCTATTAAAAAATGAAATCTCCAGGTCCAAATGGTCTTACAAGCCAATATTATAAATGCTTCGAAGATGAACTTCTTCAACCACTAAAGCAAGGGCATCGAATTCACGCCGTCATAGCTTTGTCACGTGACGTATCACGACTTTTTTCCCCTTAGCTAAACCGGGTGTGGGTGTGACCAGCGTGTGAAGCATCTGGCCTGCTAGTTTGACCGTCCTGCACTAAAGGATATAATGAACAGCCCTGCACTAAAGGATAGAATATTATAGGAAGGGAAAGATACCTCATACATGGAAAGGAGCCAATATCGTGTTACTACCGAAGGAAGGTCAAGATGTTATGAAGATAAAAATTACAGACCAATCTCATTATTAAACAAAGACTGGCAGAAAGATTAAAGGTTTTACAGGCATATATTCACGAAGATCACTCTGGATTTCACCCAAAAGAAAGTTAAGGGACAACATGAATATTATTGAAAATTTACAATATCATAATAAGAAACAGGAAACGTTAATATTCTTAAACACAGAGAAGACCTTTGATAATCTAAATTGGGCTTTTATGTTTAAAATTTTGGAAGAAATGGACTTTGGAAAGAATTTTTTTTTTTAATGAAAAAGTTTTACAAATACAAATTTTCCCATTTCCCCCCCCTTTCCCTCCCTAACCCTCCCTAGCCCTCCCCTCCTCCCATGACTTCCCCAAGGTGAAATCCAAATCCAAATCATATTATATCATACTTTATCACCCATCTATTCTGCCCCCTGTGTACTATACATTCCTACATGACATTGAACTATTCTACCCCCTATATACTATACATTTCTACACAACATTCAACTAAAAGCTCTCTGGTACTTCCTAGTTTGATATTTATTCTGCACATAATCTATCCATTTCTTCCACTCCCATGCATAGGTCTCTTGAGTCCGGTCTTTTAAGTATGCTGATATCTTCGCCATTTCTGCAAAACTGGCCACCTTCAAAGTCCATTCTTCAATAGTAGGCATAACATCCCTTCTCCAATATTGACCAATCAGTAACCTAGCTGCTGTCACCATATCAATTTTGTTTCACCCCTTGAGAAGTCCTTAACTATGCCCAGTAAAAACAATTGAGGAGAAAATTGGAGTTTTTTCTTCAGAACATTTTGCATAACGCACCAAATTTTTATCCAGAATGCCTTCACTTTCTTGCAAGTCCACCATATATGATAATATGTAGCATCTAAACAATCACATCTCCAACATTTTGGTTGAACATTAGGATACATGCACGACAATTTCTTAGGATCTAAATGCCATCTATAAAACATTTTATAAAAATTTTCCCTCAAATTCTGTGACTGCGTAAATTTAACATTCTGAACCCATATTTTTTCCCATGTTTCCATCATAACTGGTTCTGCAAAGTTTTGCGCCCATTTTATCATACAATCTTTAACCAATTCATTTTCTGAATCTCTTTCTAACAAAACGTTATAAACCCTCTTGATATGCATTGGGCCTTTCTCTTTTATCTGTCTTACCAATTCTTCTTCATGCAACATTAAACCAGTTTTTTGATCTTCTCTCCATCTCAGTTGAAGTTGATTATACTGTAACCAAGTTAAATTAATCTCTTCTTCCAACAGTTTATTTAATGTCTTTAGTTGCCATCTGCCCCCATCATTAAAAAGTACTTCTTTGTATGAAAACCCCCCGAGTGACTTTATGTTTGTATTCCATATAATATGACCAAGATCCAACCACAACAGTATTTTATAATCCCATTTGGACCGGTGCTTCTTCCATACTCTCATCAAGGAGTTTCTAAGTATATGGCTGTTGAATAGTTTATCCATTTTATTTTCATAAAGTAAATATGCATGCCAACCAAGTTCAAGATCATAACTCTCTATATTCACTTTCCAGTCTTTGTCCTTCCAAACCAATCACTTGCTTGTGTCAACGCTGCTGCTTCATAATACAGTCGTAGGTTTGGAAGTTTAAGGCCACCCCTTTCACGAACATCTTGCATAATTTTCAATTTAACTCTTGGCTTTTTCTCATTCCAAACAAACTTATTCACTCCTTTTTGCCATTCCATCAGCTGTTTATCACCTTTAAGCACCGGAATCATTTGAAACAAAAATAAAAATCTAGGTAGAACATTCATTTTAACTGCTGCTATTCTTCCAAGTAAGGACAGCTGCAGTTTTTTCCAAGTTTCCATATCCTTTTGTACCTTTCGCCACAACACCTCATAATTATTTTGGAACAGTTTTATATTTGAATCTGCAACTTGGACTCCTAGATATCTCACCTTTGGTACTATTTCAAAGCCTGCCTTCCTTTCAGGTTCCTTCTTTTGATCTTCTGTCATATTTTTAACTATCATCTTGGTTTTTTTCTGATTCAGTCTAAATCCTGATACCATATTCTTCTATAATGTCTTTCATCTGAATTATTGATTCCATCGGCCATGTTAGGATAACAACCAGATCATCTGCAAATGCCCTTGTTCTGTAGTCCTCTTGCCTTATAACTATTCCATTCAAAGTGCTTGAGTCCTGTACTGTGTTCAACAAGACTTCTAGAGTTAAGATAAACAACAGCGGGGATAACGGACAACCTTGTCTTGTGCCTTTTTCTATACTGAAATTTGTAGTTAAGCTTCCATTAATAATAATTTGTGCTGTTTGCTCTTGATAAATTGCTGAAACCGCCTGCACAAACTGATCCCCAAAGTCCACCTTTCTTAAAGTCTTTAATAGAAAGTTCCAGTTCACTCAATCAAAGGCCTTCTCCGCATCCAAAAACACCAGCACTGCAGAGATCTGTTTATTCTTCTCAAGATATTCCAATAAATCTATAATTTGCCTCACATTGTCCTTCATGTATCTGCCTTCTATGAATCCTGCTTGATCATGATGAATCACCTCTTGAATAACTGGCATTAATCTGTTGGCTAATACTTTTGCAAAAATTTTATAATCCGTATTCAGGAGAGATATTGGTCTAAAATTTTCCGGTTTTGTAGAACCTGCTTCCTCTTTCGGTATCAATGAAACAAAAGCTGCTTTCCATGAAGGGGGTATTTTACCCCCTTGTTGTATGCTACAAAATAAGTCTTTAAGATGTTCAATCATTTCTACTTGTAAAGTTTTATAATACACCGCAGTTAAACCATCCGTTCCTGGAGCTTTAGCTGTTTTCAGTTGTTTAATAGAAACAATAATCTCCTCAGCTGTTATTGGTAGACTCGTTCTTTCCTTTTGATCACTAGAAATTTTTATAACTCTCCTTTCTTCCAGATATTTATTTATAAATTCATTCTGTATATCGTCTTTGGCATATAGTTTGGTATAATAATCTAAGAAGGCTTCTTTGATTAGTCTTTGTTGAAAAACTTCCTTCCCTCCATACTCAATACTGCCAATAGTCCGAGTACTCTGTTGTTTCCTCAGTGTGTAAGCTAACCACCTGCCCGGTTTATTAGCGTTGCAAAATGTATTATGTTTCGCAAATTGTAAATTAGTTGCTGCTTGTTCTGCTGTGAGCATTTGAAATTGGTCTTTCAATAGTTTTATAATACTTTGTAATTTTTCATCTGTTGGATTTTTTTATGAGTAACTGTTCTTTTTTCTTTATCTCTCCTTCCAATTCTAATCTTTTCCTTTGTCGATTTGATTTATGTTTAGAATTCATATAGATCAGTACCCCCTGCATATACGCCTTGCTCGCGTCCCAAACAATTTCAATAGGGGTACCCTTATTCAAGTTCATTTCAAAAAATTCCTTTGGAATTTTGGAAAGAATTTTATTCAAGGGGTCAAAGCTATTCATATGTCACAGCAAGCAAAAATTGTTAGCTTAACCAATTCATGTGAAATTCAAAAGGGTAGGAGACAAGGATGTCCCTCGTCTCCCTTGTTATTTATTGTGGTGTTGGAAATTTTGAATAGAGATATCAGCAGTGATGAAATCCAATTTTTTTTTACTACCGGTTCTGTGGGTGTGGCTTGATGGGCGTGGTGTGGCTTGGTGGGCATGGCAGGGGAAGGATACTGCAAAATCTCCATTCCCACGCCACTCCAGGGGAAGGATACTGCAAAATCCCCATTTCCTCCCCATTTCTGGGGGAAAGATATTGCAAAATCTCCATTCCCACCCTACTCTGGGGCCAGCTAGATGTGGCATTTGCCGGTTCCCCAAACTACTTAAAATTTCCGCTACCGGTTCTCCGAACTACTCAAAATTTCTGCTACTGATTCTCCAGAACCTGTCAGAACCTGCTGGATTTCATCCCTGCATATCAGGTAAGATGAGACAAGATGAGAAAATAATAGGTATAAGTATCAAGAAAGAAGTTTGCTGACAACTTTGTTACATTCTTGCAAGACCCCACAAATAATATAGAATATTTGATAAGGAAATTAAATCAGTTTGGGGTTTGGGGGTTTTTTTAAATAAACAAGCAGAAAACAAGAATGCTTAGTAAGAATATGATTCCACAGGACTGAGATACATTGACTAAAAAGACTGGTTTTAGGGTTGAGAAAAAGGTGAAATATTTGGGGGTCATATTGACAAATACAAACACAAAACTATTTCAAAAAACTATGTGTCTCTCCGGAATAATATTAAAAAGAATTTATTAAGATGAGATAAGCTGTGTTTGTCACTATTGGGTAGAATTTCTGTAATTAAGATGAATGTCTTACCAATACTCCATTTAAACAATGGCAGAGGGATATTTTGAAGTTTATATGGCAAGGGAAAAAACCAAGAATTAGATATAAACTGCTGCAAGATACTAAAGAAAGAGGGGGTTTGGGTTTAGTAGTCTTGAAACTATTTTGATGCTTATTGTTTGGACTGGCTAACAGAGTGTTAAAAGAACGACTGTTGGTATTGTAAATATACTTTACATGTTATTATGTATATAAACTGGTCATCTGGTCGTCTCGATTGATCTCTCCCCCCCCCTATGCCTTTGCCATGCCTTTGACTTGGTCTTCGGCTCCCCGCCTCCAGATTGTGTCCAGCTGTATGTTATCCCTCCCTTTTGAACATCTTCTCTCCCTCGGGTTTAATATCATCATGCCTCTACGGTTTGGCTCCTTTTTCATCTTGAGCCCCAAGCTGGAGGGTGTCTGGGCAATTGTCATGCGGGAGCTGAGGGAGTTGCTGCCTTTCACCAACGGAGGAATAGACCATCTAACTTTCCTAAGCCCTTTCCATCTGGGCTAGCCACCGTGAGAGGGTGGCTTGGATTCTTACCTCCAATTTTGACGAACTGACACGGGACTCCTCCCACTGCAGTGAGAGGGCAGTGGAGTCCGGCCTACCGGCTTTGAGATCCATCTTGCTCCAATACCTTAGACTATTTATCAAACTCCTGACCAGACTTTCTACCTCTCATCTATGTATGGCTTATACCTCGGCAGACCTGCTTGCGCTGCGAGATGCCCCCCTCTCGCGGCGATGGCCTTCTACGTTATCAAAGGCCTACCCTAAGGATGGGCTTTGGAGCCCTGAGAGGTGGCATGTTTCAAAGCGGGGATTAAGGGGTTTTTTAATTAGGTTTTTTAATAATTTTTTAAGGGGAACCGGGAGGACGACCAAAGGGGATGGGGGGGGTAATCCACCAAGGTCAGAGCCGAGCCCGGCACGGGGTAACCGTTTGGAGGACAATGGACAAGGGAATGGGGAGGGGGCAGAGGGCTATCCCAATGAGGGAAATACCATCAGCACGGTGGTTGGGAGGGGCAGATATGGCGGGAGCAGGGGGCCATATCATGTGTTGGGGACGCGCACTCGCTGTTTGAGAGCAATTGCGCGCCCCGGCCCCCAAGGCTCCCCTCGGATACTAGGTGGCTTAGATACTCAGGACCTGGGCCTGCGGCTGATGTTGTACAACGCTAGGTCTGTGGTAAATAAGGCCCCCCTCATTCACGATCTTATCCAGGAGGGGGGAGCGGACCTGGCAGGTATTACGGAGACCTGGTTGGGACCGGAGGGAAGAGTCCCTCTGGTCGAGATGTGCCCACCAGGTTTCAGAGCATACCATCAACCAAGAGCCCAGGGGAGGGGCGGGGGGGTGGCGGTTATTATTAAAGAAGGTCTTGGTTCGAGGGAGATCACTGTGCCTCAGATTGCTGGATGTGAGTCCCTCTTCGTGAGATGGGGTCATGGGGTTCAGATGGGCTTGCTGCTTGCGTACCTGGCTCCCTGCCGCGTGGCAGCAGCCCTGCCTGAGCTACTCGACGTGATAGCCATGGTGGCAGTTGATACACCCAGGCTTATGGTCATGGGTGATTTCAACTTGCCATCCGTTGGTGAAACGTCTGGGATGGCTCGGGAGTTCATGGCTTCCATGACGGCCATGGACCTGACCCAGTTAGTTCATGGCCCCACTCACGGGGGGGGGGACACACTCTAGACTTGATTTTTGTCTCTGGCCAGTGGTTGAATGATCTTGTTATAGGGGAACCCTTGTCATGGTCAGATCACTCACTCCTTCGTCTGGACCTTCGTACCGCTACACCCCGCCACAGGGAGGCGGACCCAATTAGATGGGTCCGCCCCAGGCGCCTGAGGGATCCTGATAGGTTCCAGACGGAGCTTGGGCCAATTTCTGATGATCTGGCACACGACTCGGCCGAGGACCTGGTAGCTGCCTGGGATCGGGCGGCTGGTGGGGCCTTGGATCGAGTCGTGCCTTTGCGGCCTCTGACCCGGTGTCGATCCCTCACGGCTCCTTGGTTCACCGAGGAGCTGAGGGAGATGAAACGCCGGAAAAGACGCCTAGAGAGCGGTTGAAGGGCCAGTCATGCTGAATCTGACCGAACACTGGTAAGGTCGCATATTAAGACCTACCTAGTGGCGAGAAAGACAGCAAAGTTTAATTACTTTTCCGCCTCTATTGCGTCATCAGGGAATCGTCCAGCTGCCCTGTTCAGGGTAACCCGCTCCCTGCTCCACCTGGGAGCGCGGGAGGATCCCTTGGAAGGCAGGGCGGAGGATTTCGGACAATACCTGCATGACAAAATCGCTCAGATCCGGGGGGACTTGGACTCTGACTGGGTAGATCAGGGCAGGGTGACGAGGAATAGTCTTGAGAATGTTATCTGGGAGGAGTTTGATGCTGTGACTCCCGATGATGTGGACAGGATTTTGGGGAGACTTAGTGCGGCCACATGTTTACTGGACCCGTGTCCCTCCTGGTTGGTCCTGGCCTCCCGGGAGGTTACACGAGGCTGGCTCCAGGGTGTTATCAACGCTTCGTTGAGTGAGGGTCACCTCCCCGCGGCCTTGAAGGAGGCAGTGGTGAGGCCTCTCCTCAAGAAGCCGTCCCTGGATCCGACAATATTGGCCAACTACCGTCCTGTCTCCAACCTTCGCTTCATGGCGAAGGTTGTTGAGAGTGTGGTCGCGCGACAGTTTCCGCAATTCCTGGAGGAAACATCCTATCTGGATCCGTTCCAGTCTGGTTTCAGGCCTGGACACAGCACAGAAACGGCATTGGTCGCGTTGGTTGATGATCTCTGGAGGGCTCGGGACAGGGCTTGCTCCTCTGTTCTGGTCCTGTTAGACCTCTCAGCAGCTTTTGATACCATCGACCATGGTATCATGCTGCACCGGTTGGAAGAGTTGGGGATGGGGGGCACCGTGTTATGGTGGTTCTCCTCCTTTCTCTCCGACCGGTCGCAGTTCGTGTTGGCAGGGGGGCAGAGGTCGACCTCGAGGCCTCTTATATGTGGAGTGCCTCAGGGGTCGGTCCTCTCGCCCCTCCTGTTCAACATTTATGTGAAGCCGCTGGGCGAGATCATCCATGGCTTCGGGGTGAGATACCATCAGTACGCTGATGACACTCAGCTGTACATCTCCACCCCAGGCCACCCCAACGATGCCCTTGAAGTGATGTCCCAGTGCCTGGAGGCTGTACGGATCTGGATGGGGAGGAACAGGCTCAAGCTCAACCCTTCCAAGACTGAGTGGCTGTGGTTCCCGGCATCCCGATATAGTCAGTTGACTCCATCACTGACTATTGGGGGCGAGTCTTTGGCCCCCACAGAGAGGGCTCGCAATCTGGGAGTCCTCCTGGATATGCAGCTGTCCTTGGAGGAACATCTGACGGCTGTAACCAGGGGGACCTTTTATCAGGTTCGCCTGATTCGCCAGTTGCGGCCCTTTCTTGATCGGGATTCTCTGTGCACAGTCACTCATGCCCTCGTAACCTCTCGCCTTGATTACTGCAACGCTCTCTACATGGGGCTCCCCTTGAAGAGCACCCGGAGGCTCCAACTGGTCCAGAACGCAGCAGCGCGGGTAGTGACGGGAGCAGCGTGGCGCTCCCATGTAACACCGCTCCTGCGTGAACTGCACTGGCTCCCGGTGGTCTTCCGGGTGCGCTTCAAGGTGTTGGTTATCACCTTTAAAGCGCTCCATGGCATAGGGCCTAGCTATCTTCGAGACCGCCTACTGCCACCGACGACCTCCCATCGACCTGTGCGCTCCCACAGAGAGGGCCTCCTCGGGGTGCCATCAGCCAAACAATGCAGGCTGGTGACCCCCAGGGGGAGGGCCTTCTCTGTGGGGGCACCCACCCTCTGGAATCAGTTGCCCCCAGAGATAAGGAGAATCCATGACCTCAGTGCCTTCCGCCGAGCCCTTAAAACCTTCTTTTTCCAACAAGCCGGGCTGGCCTAATTCTTTTTAAGTGTTTTTAATTGTTTTGTTTATCGTTTTAATTAATGGGGCCAAATCTATATATATATTTTTAACTGTATTTTAATATTTGTAATTGATGTTTTTATTTGGCTGTTCACCGCCCTGAGTCCTCAGGGAGAAGGGCGGTATACAAATTCAAAATAAAAATAAAATAAAAGAAGTTAATGAATCCAACTGAATCAGTTATCTGTGTGTGCTTCTGGATTTGATTTTTTCAAGAAGCTATGATAGAAAATATATTAATAAAATGGAAAAATACAAATAGGGAAAATAGTATATATATTAACAGATAATACAACTTATTATAACTAAAAATAAGTTAAATTTAGTAGATGGAAATTTAAGATTAGGTAATCTAATTGTATTATCAACATTAATAGTGTGTTAAAAGTATATTGTGAATTTAAAATATTAAGGATTAGAAATTGTGGGGATTTTGAGATACACTCCCGGGATTGATTAAATAGTGTTAATATTTGGCTTTATTAGTAATCCTACATATTTGGAATATTGAAGTTATGGTGGAATAATGAGTAATTTTTAAAATACTAAATATTAGTAATTTAGTAAGGGATAACAAGAACATGGCGCAAAGAAATGTTATCTATGTTTAAATGAATTAATGGTGGAAATAATAAAGAATTACAAAGAGAGATAGTATTGTTGAAGTTGGAAGATTAGGATTACCCATACTTATTTGTATTATTATTGTTAGCATTGTTTAAAAAAGATTTGACCCAGTCATCAATTGGAAGAGTAATTCTGCACCAAGTGAGAAATCGAATAGGTTCCTAAGCAACCTAGCTGACAACTTTGTTGTCCAAAAAGTAGAGGAGAGAACTAGAGGGACAGCCATACTGGATTTAATTCTTACAAACAGAGAGAGGGAGTTGAAACTGCAGGAATCTTGGCTGAGAGCAGGAGTGAAATGCTCCCAGTTCGGACCAGATCGCACGATCCGGTAGCGATGGGTGGATCGGAGAATCAGTAGCAAAAATCCCTGCGCCCCCCGCCCCCATGCCCAGCTGAGCTGCGCAATCATCAGAGGCTTTTTAAATTATTTTTAAAAGCATTTTTTCTACAACCTCTTTGGCCGAAGAAGTTGTAGAAAAAATGTTTTTAAAAGAAAAAAAAAGCCTCTGACGATCAGGCAACTCAGCTGGGATCGTCAGAGGCTTTTAAAAGCATTTTTTTATTATTATTATATTATTATTATTATATTTAAATTTGTATACCGCCCTTCTCCCGAAGGACTCAGGGCGGTGCACAGCCAGATTAAAATACAATTAAAATACAATACAAGATTTAAAATAATTTAAAACAGAATTAAATCCAATTGGCTTCCCGAAGTATTTAAAACCCATTACCCCTTAAAACCCTTTAAAAATTTCAAGCCAACCCAGCTTGCTGGAATAGGAAGGTCTTCAAAGCTCGACGGAAGGTCCGGAGGTCCGGGATTAGTCGTATTCCTGGGGGTAGCTCGTTCCAGAGGGCGGGTGCCCCCACAGAGAAGGCCCTCCCCCTGGGGGTCATCAGTCGGAATTGCTTGACCGACGGCACCCTAAGGAGGCCCTCTCTGTGGGACCGAACTGGCCGGTGGGAGGTTATCGGTGGCAGAAGGTGGTCTCACAAATAGCTGGGCCCTAAGCCATATTTTTGATACACACTGCTTAAAGAAAGATGGAATGTTTATATTCTTGAAATTGAAAATTTTTAAAAAATATATTTTAAAAAAAGACATCCAATACTAAGTTCTAAATTCTAAACTCAAAAGATTATTGTGGGATTAAAACAAGAGAGACTCCCACATATGCTTTTTTTTTTTTTGAAAAATTTTTCAGCTTTATTTCTTACACACATAACATAAAATGTACATTTTCTTATACATAATTAATCCTACATATACATATTTTCCTTAAAGAAAGCATTAAAATAAGGCATTTTAATTACATTCGGAGTTGCTCTTCTACCCTTTCTTCCCTCATTTTGCAACAACCCTTCTTCTCCTCCTCCTTTCCCTTCCCTCTCTCCTCTCCTCCTTTTTCCTTCCTCCTCTCCTACCTCATCCTACTTCCCCTTCCTTTCCCCCACTCCTCTCTTCTTTTCCCACTTCTCACCTTCTCTTGTATTCCTGTCCCCTACCCCCACATATGCTATCTTGAGGTCTGTTGGATATTCATCCTACGGCTGGGTAGGTAATATATAGAAAAACTATGTTTGTGACTTTAAATGATATAAGAATGATTGGCTGTGCTATTATCAGGCAGCCATAAAAGTAGACAGGAAGCCCAGGAGCTGCTGCTCCTGCTGTTTGATGATTGATCTCCTGAAGAGGGACTGTGTGTGACTGAAGAGAACTATAAGCAAACTATGTTTTGTGTTGGAGAGTGATTATTCGAAGACGTGTTATCATTGTTTTGAGAAACCAAGTTTGTTTTTTCACTAAGAGTAAAGAAAGTTTTTTTTTCACCGTTCAGTGTCTGAGTATCTGTGTGTTTAACCAACAATGTATCTCTTTGCTGTCTGGTCTGTTGCCTACTATGCAGAGGGAAGTTTTACCCTCAACACTGGTTATGGGCCCAGTTTGTATGTACCGGTTACAGCAATAAGGGAGTTGCGACACACATTACTCCTCCAGGCGTTCTGATATATTTCATATTCTGGTGAGGATGGCACACGGTCAAGCTCCAAATTTATCGCTGGTTACCCGGCTGGATGGCACCAACTACAAATCCTGGTCCATCAAATGCAATCTACTGTTGTGCAAAGAGGGGTTATGGGATGTATTGCAGAACCCACCAGATGTGGCCTCCTGGAATGCTGACGATGCCGAGGATGCCAGGAAGATAGCGGAGTTCCAGAGGAAAAATGAGAGTGCATTGTGTATAATTGGTTTGACTCTAGACGATACCCAGCTTGTTCACATTGAGGGTGAACAGTCTGCTGCAAGATGCTGGGGTAATTTGAGACGGCTTTATGTTCGTGACACTGTGGGGGCACAAATTACACGAAATTACACGAAAGTTATTTCGCACACGACTCCTTAAGGGTGGTGACATGTTAACACACCTGAATTACATGAAAGGCATTTTTCGAGAGCTAAATCAGAAGGAGGTGGTTTTTTCTGAACAGCAACAGGTTTATATACTGTTATCTTCGCTAGATGAGAGCTACAACGACGTAGTAACATCATTTGAAGTCCTCACACAGCAAGAACTAACTTTGGCCAATGTAACCTCGTGACTACTAGAAGAGGCCAGAAGGAGAGAAGAAAGAAAACAGCTGAGAGAAGAACCTGGGTCGACTAATGTAAATGCAAATGCAAATAACCATGTATATGCTGTGAAACATTGTTTTAATTGTGGCAGGAAGGGTCATATAGCCAAGTTTTGTAGAAGGCTGAAACAAACAACCATGGTTAAAGATAGAAAACAATTTAATATAGCTATGTCTGATAAGGCACCGGTTAACCACGAATCGTGGGTTATTGATAGCGGCACGGCACTGTGCATTATCAGAACTAGAAACTATTTTGTAAAAATGTTGCCCAGTAACAATAAGATTTCTTTAGCAAACAGGTGGAAGCTAAAGGCATGTGGTGAGGGAACGGCGGTATGTCCATACATAAAAGAAAAAATGCATATATTATACGTTCCAAATCTAAACTTTAATTTATTATCGGTTAGACTATTAGTTAAGCTAGGATATACAGTAACTTTTAGGGATAATGATTGTTTAATTGAAAAGGGTGGAACGAAGATTACTGGAAAATTGAAAGATGGTTTGTATGTATTATATAAGAATCATGTTACAAATGCTGTATACTCGAATGTCAAACCACATGACAAATACGTTCACTTGCTCCATAGACGAAGGGGGCATATCAGTTTTAAGATGCTGCAGAAAACTGTTAAATTAGTTGATGGGTTGAAGCTGAAGCCATGTAACCAGTATTTAAATTGCAATATTTGTAATCAGCAAAAGAGCAGAACACTCCCTGCCAATAGGTTTGACGGATTTAAAATGAAGAGACCACTGGAAGTGGTATTCGCTGATCTAATAGGGCCAATGAAAGCTAGTCTAGGGGGTGCTTGTTATGTCCTAAGCATAGTTGACCATTACTCCAGGTATGGTTTTTGCTACCTATTGAGGAATAAGACAGATACATTTCGGTATTTTGTTCAGTGGATCAAGTTTGTCAAGAGAAAAACAAAGCAAAAAATAGTTACCATTGTAACTGATAACGGTACTGAATTTGTAAACACAAGGTTTAAATCAATGTTGGACAATGCTGGTATAAAACATAAATGTTCAGCTCCATATAGACCACAACTTAACTCATATGTTGAAAGGAGAGGACAAACTTTACAAGCAATGATGAGAACAATGTTAGCTGATGCAGGTTTACCGGCCAGTCTATGGGGAGAAGCCATTATGTGTGCAAATACACTCTTGAACAATGTCATAAATACAACCACTAAGAAAATTCCCCATACTGTATGGCATGAAAAGAAGCCGGATTTGAGTTACATTCACACATTCGGGTCACCTGCATGGGTACATATTCCATCGCAGTTAAGATGTAAGGACCAGAGTAGGGCACAACAATTAATATTTGTTGGTTATAATTCAAACCACAGGTCCTACAGATTTTGGCTAAAAGGAACAACAACGGTAGTTAACAGTGGGAATGCAAAGTTTATGGAGCATGTAGGGTGGAAAAAATCGGGGACTGAGAATGAGGTTATCATTGGAACTCAGACTGAAGCTACTAATGAAATGCCAGAAATCCAGAACAAAGAGGTAGAGGAGGACGTAGTACAGGAACAGGTGAAAGTGGAGAGACCATCTGTAAGACCTGATCTTCCAAGAAGGTCGAATAGAGTAACAAGACCACCTGATAGGTATCAGGCAACAATGGTCTATCAAATAAACAAAGTTCCTACAACATATAATAAGTTAACCACATTTCCACCTAAAGACCAGGAAGTGTGGAGATCTGCGATGACTAAAGAACTAAAATCTTTGCAGAATTTAAATAAATAAAATAAATAAATAAATAATTTTATTTCTATACCGCCCTTCTCCCGAAGGACTCAGGGCGGTGTACAGCCAATTTAAAAACACAACACACAACAATAATTAAAAATTAAAATAATTACATAGATTTGGCCGATTTAAAACCCCAAACATTTAAAATACCCCAATTAAAATTATTAAGTTGATAGCCCTGCCTGGCGGAACAACAGGGTCTTCAGTGCGCAACGAAACACTCGGAGGTCGGAGATCTTGCGTATTTCCGGGGGCAGTTCATTCCACAGGGCTGGGGCTCCCACAGAAAAGGCCCTCCCCCTGGGTGTCACCAGCCGACATAACTTGGCTGATGGCACCCTGAGGAGACCCTCTCTGTGGGAGCAGACTGGTCGGTGGGAGGCTATTGGTGGCAGAAGACGGTCTCGAAGGTACCCGGGTCCTATGCCATGGAGCGCTTTAAAGGTGGTAACCAACACCTTGAATCGCACCCGGAAGACCACTGGGAGCCAGTGCAGCTCGCGCAGGAGGGGTGTCACGCGGGCACAACGAGTTGCGCCCATAACCACCCGCGCGGCCGCATTCTGGACCAGTTGGAGCCTCCGAGTGCTCTTCAAGGGGAGCCCCATGTAGAGAGCATTACAATAGTCCAGCCGGGAGGTGACAAGGGCATGAGTGACCGTGCGCAAGGCGTCCCGGTCCAGAAAGGGCTGCAACTGGCGGATCAGGCGAACCTGATAAAAGGCCCCCCTGGCCACGGCCGTCATATGCTCTTCTAAAGACAGCCGTGCGTCCAGGAGGACACCCAGATTGCGAGCCCTCTCTGTGGGGGGCAAAGATTCACCCCCAATAGTCAGCGATGGCACCTGCTGACTATATGGGGACGCCGGCAGCCACAGCCACTCGGTCTTGGACGGGTTGAGTCTGAGCCTGTTCCTCCCCATCCAGACCCGCACGGCCTCCAGGCAGCGAGACATCACATCAAGGGCATCGTTGGGGTGGTCTGGGGTGGAGATGTACAGCTGAGTATCATCAGCGTACAGATGACACTTCACCCCAAAACCACGGATGATCTCACCCAGTGGCTTCACATAAATGTTGAACAGAAGGGGCGAGAGGACCGACCCTTGTGGCACTCCCCATGCGAGATGCCTCGAGGTCGACCTCTGCCCCCCTGCCAACACGAACTGCGAGCGGTCGGAGAGGAAGGAGGAGAACCACCGCAGAACGGTGCCCCCTATTCCTAACCCTCTTAACCGCCGCAGCATGATACCATGGTCGATGGTATCAAAAGCCGCTGAGAGATCTAATAGGACTAGGACAGAGGAGCAACCCCTGTCCCGAGCCCTCCAGAGATCATCCACCAACGCGACCAATGCCGTTTCTGTGCTGTGCCCCTGCCTGAAGCCCGACTGGCACGGGTCTAGATAGATAGCTTCATCCAGGTGCCCGGGCAGTTGTCGTGCCACCACACTCTCAACAACCTTCGCCACAAAACGAAGGTTGGAGACCGGACGGTAGTTAGCTAATTCAGCCGGGTCCAGGGAAGGCTTCTTGAGGAGGGGCCTCACCACCGCCTCTTTCAAGGCGGCGGGAAAGGCACCCTCACTCAGAGAAGCAGTTATAATCCCCTGGAGCCAGCCTCGTGTAACCTCCCGGGAGGCCAGTACCAACCAGGAGGGACACGGGTCCAATAAACATGTGGCGGCACTAATACTACCCAGAACCCTGTCCACATCCTCGGGAGCCACAGGATCAAACTCCTCCCAGATAATATTCTCAAGGCCTGCCCCTGTCTCCTCCCCTGGACTCATCCAATCGGAGTCCAAGCCATCCCGAATCCGAGCGACTTTATCATGCAGGAATTGCACAAAATCCTCAGCGCGGCCTTGCAAGGGATCTTCCCGCACTCCCCCCCCGAAGAAGGGAGTGGGTCACCCTAAACAGGGCGGCTGGGCGGTTCTCTGCAGATGCGATAAGAGCGGAAAAATGGTTAGATTTCGCCGCTTTTATCGCCACTAGGTAGGTCTTGATATAAGACCTCACCTGTGTCCGGTCGGAATCAGATTGACTAGTCCTCCAAATGCTCTCTAGGCGTCTTTTCCGACGCTTCATCTCTCTCAGCTCCTCAGAGAACCAAGGAGCCAATTGAGATCGGCATCGGGTCAGAGGCCGCAAAGGCACGACGCGGTCCAAAGCTCCGGTGGCCGCACTCTCCCAGGCGGCCACCAGCTCTTCAGTCGAGTCGTGTGCCAGAGTCTCAGGAAACGGCCCAAGCTCCGTCAGGAACCTTTCGGGGTCCATCAGGCGCCTGGGACGGAACCATTTGGTCGGTTCCGTCTCCCTGCGGCGGGGGAAAGCGGTAGGAAAGTCCAAGTGAAGGAGCGAATGATCTGTCCATTACAAGGGTTTGATGTCTAGGTCCCCTCTACCAAGATCATTCAACCACTGACCAGAGACAAAAATCAGGTCCAGAGTGTGTCCCCCTATGTGAGTCGGGCCTTGAACTAACTGGGTCAGGTCCATGGCCGTCATGGAAGCCATGAACTCCCGAGCCGCCTCTGACGCCTCACCCGCAGACGGAAGGTTGAAATCCCCCATGACAATAAGTCTGGGGGTGTCAACCGCCACCCCGGCAATGACGTCGAGTAGCTCGGGCAGGGTCGCTGCCACGTGGCAGGGAGCCAGGTACGCAGTCAGCAAACCCATCTGCACCCCACGGCCCCACTTCACAAAGAGGGACTCACATCCGGCTATCTGAGGAACAGTGGTCTCCCTCGGACAAAGACTCTCCCTAATAATCACCGCCACTCCCCCACCCCTCCCCTGGGCCCTTGGCTGATGAAATGCACAGAAACCTGGTGGGCACATTTCAACGAGGGGGACCCCCCCCTCTTGGCCCAACCAGGTCTCCGTAATACCTGCCAGGTCCGCACCCCCCTCTAAAATAAGATCACAAATGAGGGGGGCTTTATTAACAACCGACCTGGCATTACACAACATCAGCCGCGGACCCTGGGCCTGAGACTCTGCACAACCCAGGACACGAGTCGCGCATTGGGGGCCGGGGTGCGTAATTACTTGTAAACAGCGTGTGCGCACCCCCAGCACATGATATGGCCCCCTGCGCCCGTCATACCTGCCCCTCCCACTCATTGTTTCAATTACACAGCCCTTCCTATCGTCCCCCTGCTCCCCGGTTAAATTTCCTTTCACGACCCCTCTGTTGCAGCCAATCGACCCATCACCCCGCTCAGTTGCTATCTGAACCCCCCCGGGTCCACTTTTACAACCCCCTCCCTTCCTCCCGGGTCCCCTTAAAATTTTGGTTAAAAATTTAGCTAAAAAACCCCTCAACCCCCTTCTCGCACCATGCCATACACCAATGTGTATGAAACTGTAAAAATACCACAAGGTAGAACTATACTCGGTAGTAAGTGGATATATAAATTAAAGACTGGTATAAAGAGTGAACCAATATATAAGGCTAGGCTGGTAGCTCAAGGATTTAATCAATCTCCTGAAGATTATGATGAGGTATTCGTTCCAAATTTAAAAGCCATTACACTAAGAGCAGCGTTGGTATGGGCAGCTAGATATAAATATATAGTTAAATCATTTGGACGTAGAGACTGCATACCTACATGCACCACTACAGCACGAAAACTATTGAAAGAAACCCTCAGGATTAGAGGAGAATGGGACATCTGACTGTTGGTTATTAAGGAAAAGCCTTTATGGGTTAAAACAGTCAGGGTACGAATGGAACCAGTGTATTGTAAAAACATTAGAGAAGATTGGATTCAAAGCAGGCTTAGCAGATCCATGTTTATTTAGAATGGAGAGGGATGGTAAAGTGTCGTTATTACTTCTTTTTACTGACAACATAGCTTTGATTACAGAAAACGAACAAGAGACCAGCAGGATTGTTGATCAATTAAAAACTCATTTCAGAATTAAAAATCTAGGGGAGATACAACAATACCTGGGTTTACGAATTGAAAAAACCAGGGGAGGATTTAAATTATCTCAAACTGATAAAATCAATAATTTATTAAAACAATTCAGGATGGAGTTATGTAAACCATCAAAGACACCTATGGTTCAAGACTATTGTAACACTGATGTAAACAGTCCGTTGTTTGATAAAGAGATTTACCAATTGCTGGTTGGCAGCTTATCATATATCAGCAATTGGTCTAGGCCCGATATTTCTTATAGTGTTAACCAATTGGCTAGGTTTAACAAGGAACCTACAGAAAGACACTGGCAGGGAGCAAAACGTATCCTAAGGTATTTGAAATATACCATGCATCATGCATTATATCTACAACCATCAGAAGATTTACCTGTAATTGTTTATGCGGATGCTAGTTTCGCAACAGATGTGAATACAAGGAAATCAACCTCAGAAATCGCTATATTTCTGGGAAAGTCTTTGATATGGTGGTGTTCAATTAGACAGAAGCATTTGAGTATGTCTACAATGGAGGTAGAATTTTCTTGTTTATCTTTATTATGTACTGATCTGATTAGTATTAAGCAACTGATGCTAGATATAGGAATAAATATAAGAGATCCTATAACAGTATACGAAGATAATCAGGCAGTGATTCAAATGGCGACGAATATAGCTGTGAAAACTAGAATGAAGCATACAGATCTTTGGTATCTAAATGTAAGAGAATGTATAATGAACAAGATGATAGAACTTGTATACTGTGCATCGGAAGACAATGTGGCTGAACATTTCACGAAAGTACAAGGAAGTAGGAAACATAAAAATACATGTGAACAATATGGTTTGAGATTGTAAATATATTAAGCTACCCAAAGGGGAGAATGTTGGATATTCATCCTACGGTTGGGTAGGTAATATATAGAAAAACTATGTTTGTGACTTTAAATGATATAAGAAGAATGATTGGCTGTGCTATTATCAGGCAGCCATAAAAGTAGACAGGAAGCCCGGGAGCTGCTGCTCCTGCTATTTGATGATTGATCTCCTGAAGAGGGACTGTGTGTGACTGAAGAGAACTATAAGCAAACTATGTTTTGTGTTGGAGAGTGATTATTCGAAGACGTGTTATCATTGTTTTGAGAAACCAAGTTTGTTTTTTCACTAAGAGTAAAGAATGTTTTTTTTTTCACCGTTCAGAGTCTGTGAGTATCTGTGTGTTTAACCAGCAACGTATCTCTTTGCTGTCCGGTCTGTTGCCTACTATGCAGAGGGAAATTTTACCCTCAACAAGGTCTCAAGAGTAAAGTAAAATATAAATAATCTAGCAATAAACAAAGTATAGAGGTCGGCAGAGGTCGACCTTGAGGCCTCTCATCTGTGGAGTGCCGCAGGGATCGGTCCTCTCGCCCCTTCTGTTCAACATTTATGTAAAGCCGCTGGGCGAGATCATCCGTGGCTTCAGGGTGAGATACCACCAGTACGCTGATGACACCCAGCTGTACATCTCCACCCCAGGCCACCCCAATGATGCCCTTGAAGTGATGTACCAGTGCCTGGAGGCCGTGTGGATCTGGATGGGGAGGAACAGGTTGAGTGGCTGTGGCTCCCGGCATCCCGATATAGTCAGTTGACTCCATCACTGACTATTGGGGGCAAGTCTTTGGCCCCCACAGAAAGGGCTCGCAATCTGGGAATCCTCCTGGATATGCAGCTGTCCTTGGAGGAACATCTGACAGCTGTAACTAGGGGGACCTTTTGTCAGGTTCGCCTGATTCGCCAGTTGCGGCCCTTTCTTGATCGGGATTCCCTGTGCACAGTCACTCATGCCCTCGTCACCTCTCGCCTTGACTACTGCAACGCTCTCTACATGGGGCTCCCCTTGAAGAGCACCCGGAGGCTCCAACTGGTCCAGAATGCAGCAGCGCGGGTAGTGATGGGAGCAGCATGGCTCTCCCATGTAACACCGCTCCTGCACGAGCTGCACTGGCTCCCAGTGGTCTTCCGGGTGCGCTTCAAGGTGTTAGTTATCACCTTTAAAGCGCTCCATGGCATCGGGCCTAGCTATCTTCGAGACCGCCTGATGCTACCGACGACCTCCCATCGTCCCGTGCGCTCCCACAGAGAGGGCCTCCTCAGGGTGCCATCAGCCAATCAATATAGGCTGGTGACTCCCAGGGGGAGGGCCTTCTCTGTGGGGGCACCTACCCTCTGGAATCAGTTGCCCCCAGAGATAAGGAGAATCCAAGACCTTAGTGCCTTCCGCCGTGCCCTTAAAACCCACTTTTTCCAGCAAGCCGGGCTGGTTTAAGAAGAAATTTTAAATGTTTTAATTGGTTAAATTGGTTTAATTGGTTAAATGTTTTAATTTTTAATTTTGGGCCAAATTTATATATATTTTAATTGTTTTTAATATTTGTATTTCATGTTTTTTAATTCTGGCTGTACACCGCCCTGAGTCCTCAGGGAGAAGGGCGGTATATAAATTTAAAAATAAATAAATAAATAAATATTATTTTAGAATGAACAGCTGTTCTATTTCACAGAAGGTAAATTGGCAAGTTCCAAAATACATACATACATGCAGTACATACAAACATACATACCCATCAAATAGCACAGCAAGCATAATTTCTAATTATTTCCTAAGTCCTTTGCAATTTTATAATTGTATGAAAATCAACCAACCATTATTCTCTATTCTAGGGTTCTCTTAGCTTGCTTCTGGTGTATTTAAGAAACATTTCTACTCACCTGACAAAACTATCCAGCAAATCGACATTTTTTCGATCACTCACAAATTCCCCAATCATTTTCTTGTCCAGTTTAGGATTTTCTCTCAGCCATTTGGCCACTTGATTGTTATCCATTGGGGTAGCCAAGAGATTTTTCTCCTGAAGAAGCTGTATTCCTTTTTTTGGTTTTTGATTGAAGTGCTCTGAACCACTTATCAAGAGCTTTAAAAAGTCAAAATGAATGAATTAAGTTATACTTTATAGTGAGATTACTCTTATATCAAATCATATACTCTCTGTACAGTAATATAATTCAATATGTTCTTCCTTATTCTTTAGGTTTAGAGACCACTTTTAGACCTTATTCCACACAATTAAGTTTTATATTAGTAGAATTCAATACAGTCATTTTTTGCTTAGCAGCTACCTTGTTTAGCAACGATTTAAAATATAATGGTAATAAAAAAAAAATTGACCAATGCCCACACTTACACCAAATTTCTACACTGTGTGCAAAATTATTAGGCAAGTTGTATTTTGGAGGATTAATGTTATTATTGAATAATTACAGTGCTCTCAGTCAATCCAAAATGTTAATAAACCTCAAACTTGAATATTTAAGAAAGTAAAAGTGAGATTTTGGCTTTCTTAGGAGAATATCTATGTGTGCACAATTATTGGACAACTATTAGTGTGCAGAATTATTATGCAACTAAATGAAAAATGAAAATTTGCCCATTTCACTTCTTTATTTGCATCTGTTAAATTGAGAATAATAAACAAACAACTCAAAATCAACAAATAAACATTTCCGACAGTTCACACAAAAAAATCAGTGACCAATGTGGCCATCCTTCTTTTCAGGAACAGTCATAAGACTTCCATTCATGGAGTCTGTCGGTTTCTTGATCTGTTGACGATCAACTTTTTGTGCAGCAGCAACCACAGCCTCCCAGACACTGTTCAGAGAAGGGCGAACTGTTTTCCTCCACTGTAAATCTCCCATTTAAGAAGGGCCCACAAGTTCTCAATAGGGTTTAGGTCAGGTGAGGAAGGGGGCCATGTCATTACTCTTTCATCTTTTAAGGCCTTTACTGGCTAGTCACGCAGTTGATACTTCGATGCATGCGATGCATTGTCCTGCATAAAAATCATAGTTTTCTTCAAAGATGCAGACTTTTTCCTATACCACTGCTTGAAGAGTGTCTTCTAAAAAACTGGCAGTAGGTTTGGGTGTTGATTTTGAGTCCATCTTCAACCGGAGAAGGTCCAAGTAGCTTATCTTTAATAATACCAGCCCATACCAGTACTCCATCTCCACCTTGCTGGCATCTTGAGTTGAAGTGGAGCTCTGTGCCCATTACTGATCCAGCCATAGGCCCATCCATCTGGTCTGTCAAGAGTCACTCTCATCTCCTCAATCCATAAAACCTTTGAAAAATCTGTCTTCAGATATTTCTTGGCCCAGTCTTGCCATTTCAACTTATGTGTCCTGTTCAGTGGTGGTTGGGTTTCAGCCTTCATTGCCTTGGCCATGTCTCTGAGTACTGAACAGCTTGTACTTCTGGGCACTCCAGATAGGTTGCAGTTCTGGAATATGACAGCACTGGAGAATAATGGATTCCTGGTAGCTTCCCATTTGATTCTTCTCAAATCTTTGGCAACACATTTCTTGTGACCCTGTTGACTATTGGCAACAAAACATTTGATAGTTCTGTGGTCACACTCCAATATCTTAGCAATTTCAAGAGTGCTGCCTCCCTCTGAAGACTTTTTACAATTTTTGACTTTTCAGAATCAGTTAAATCTCTTTCTTGGCCCATTTTGCCTGAGGAAAAGAAGCTGCCTAATAATTATGTACACCTTGATATAGGATGTTGATCTCTTTGTATTTGTATTTGTATTTATTAAATTTCTATACCGCCCTTCTCCCGAAGGACTCAGGGCTGTGTACAGCCATATTAAAACAAACATATACTCACAAAATTTAAAAACAATTTAAAATAAATATATAAATTTGGGCCTTATGTTAAAAGCTACAAACACCCAATTTAAAATTCATTTTCTAAGCCAGCCTGGCCTGTTAGAACAAAAGAGTCTTAAGGGCACGGCGAAAGGTACGTAGGTCGGGGATCATGCGAACCTTCAGGGGCAGTTCATTCCAGAGGGCAGGTGCCCCCACAGAGAAAGCTCTCCCCCTGGGTGTCGCCAGTCGACATTGTTTGGCCAACGGCACCCTGAGGAGTCCCTCTCTGTGGGAGCGTATTGGCCGGTGGAAAGCTACTGGTGGCAGAAGGCGATCTTGTATATACTGTTGGATCTGTATCTTACAGTTGGGTAGACAATATATCAAAAATGTGTACTATGACTTTAACTACTGTAAAGTAACTAATTGAGTAATTGGTTGAAACGGAAATATAAGGAAGGCAGTAAGCTCAGCAGTACTCTTCACTCTTCCCCATTTTTTCTTTGCACGCTCACTTATGCTTTGTTGATACTGCTCACTCCTACTCGTGATGTTATTGCTGAGAGATATTGTGTCGGAGTTACGGAACTAGAAATGTAAGCAACAATGTTTTGTATTGAAAGCTTTATCTTTGTTTACGAGAAGCTTTGTTTGAACTATCACAGTAAAGACTATTCTTTTTACTAAAACGTTCAGAGTTTGGCAGTATCTGTGTTGCAACGCTGCCTGGTATACCGCTGTGCTCTGCAGAGGGCAATTTACCCTTAACACTGGTTATGGGCCCAGAAGCACAGTTTATTTACCAGTTACAGCATTAAGAAAGCTGCGACACACTGTAATTGCTCCAAACGTTCTGATACGTATTTAATATTCTGTTGATGATGGCACAAGGTCAAGTTCCCAATTTATCGTTGGTTACCCGGCTGGATGGCTCCAACTACAAATCCTGGTCCAATAAATGCAGTCTCCTGTTATGGAAGGAAGGGCTATGGGATGTAGTGCAGAATCCACCAGACATTACCTCCTGGAATGCTGATAATGCCGAGGATGCCAGGAAGATAGCCGAGTTCCAGAGGAAGAATGAAAATGCAATGTGTATTATTGGTTTGTCTCTAGACGATACACAGCTTGTTCATATTGAAGGTGAACAGTCTGCTGCAAAATGTTGGGACAATTTGAAACGTCTTTATATTCGTGACAATGTAGGAGCACAAATTAACCTTATACGAAGATTGTTTCGTACAAAGCTACTTAAGGGTGGTGATATGTTAACACACATTAATTGCATAAAAACTATTTTTAGTGAGCTACATCAAAAAGAAGTGTTTTTTTCTGAGCAGCAGCAAGTTTGTGTACTGTTATCATCGCTAGATGAAAGTTACGATGACATAGTAACATTATTCGAGGTTCTCACACAACATGAACTAACTTTGGCACATGTAACTTCACGATTATTAGAAGAGGCCAGAAGGAGAGAAGAAAGAAAACAATTAAGAGAAGAACCTGAGTCAACTAATGTAAATGTAAAAGCAAATAATCATGTATATACTGTAAAACAATGTTTTAATTGTGGAAAGAAGGGTCATATAGCAAAGTTTTGCAGAAAACAAAAAAAACAAACCATGGTTAAATGTAAGATAAAAGATAAACAACAATGTAACGTAACTATGTTTGGTAAGAAACCAATTAACCACGATTTGTGGATTATTGATAGCGGTGCGTCGTTATGTCTTGTCTGAACACCAAACTATTTTGTTAAAATGTTGCCTAGTACTAATAAGGTATCTTTAGCAAATGTCTGGAAGCTAAAGGCACGTGGTGAAGGAATGGCAATATGTCCATATGTAAAGGAACAAATCCATATGTTATATGTACCAAACCTAAACTTCAATTTAATTTCAGTTAGATTATTGGTTAAGCTAGGATATACAGTATTGTTTAGACAAAATGATTGTTTAATTGAAAAAGGTAAAACCAAAATTGTTGGAAAACTGATTGATGGTTTATATGTACTATCTAGTAACCATGTTACAAATGTTGTATATTCTAATGTCAAACCGCATGATGAATGCATACATCTACTGCACAGACGAATGGGACATATCAGCTTTAAAATGTTACAGCAAACTGTTAAATTAGTTAATGGGTTGAAGCTGAAACCATGTAACCAGTATTTAAATTGCAATGTTTGTAATGAGCAGAAAAGTAGTACAATTCCTGCTAATAGGTTTGATGGGTTTAAAACCAAAAGATCACTGGAGGTGGTATTTGCTGACTTAATAGGACCAATGCAAGCTAGTTTAGGGGGTGCTTGTTATATTCTCAGTATAGTTGATCATTATTCTAGGTATGGTTTTTGCTATCTATTGAGAACAAAGGCAGAAACTTACCAATATTTTACTCAATGGATTAAATTTGTGGAAAGGAAAACAAACCACAAAATAGTTACCATTGTAACTGACAATGGTACTGAATTTGTCAATACAAAGTTTAAATCAATGTTAGAAAATGCTGGTATAAAGCATAAATGTTCGACCCCTTATCGGCCACAACGTAATTCTTATGTGGAGAGGAGAGGACAAACTCTACAAGCAATGATGAGATCTATGTTAGCTGATGCAGGTTTACCAGCTAATTTATGGGGAGAAGCCATTATGTGCGCAAATACAATTTTAAATAACATCATAAATACAACCACTAATAAAATTCCATATAGTGTATGGCATGGAAGAAAGCCAGATTTGAGCTATATTCACACATTTGGATCACCCGCATGGGTACATATTCCAACGCAATTAAGGCGTAAGGGCCAGAGTAGGGCACAACAATTAATATTTGTTGGTTATAATTCCAATCACAGATCCTACAGATTTTGGCAAAAAGGGACATCAAATATAGTTAGCAGTGCAAATGCCAAATTTATGGAACACGTAGGGTGGAATAAATTAAATACTGAAAATGAGTTAGTTATTGAAACCCAGATTGAAGCTAACAATAAAATGCCTGATACTCAGAGCGAAGAGGTGGAAAAAGACCTAGTACAGGAAGAAAGGCAATCTGTAAGTCCTGAACTCCCAAGAAGGTTGAATAGAGTGACGAGACCACCTGATAGATATCAAGCAACAACAGTCTATCAAGTAAATAGAGTCCCGACTACATATAATGAATTAACCACATTCCCAATTGAAGATCAGAAAGTGTGGAAAGGTGCAATGACTAAAGAGTTAAATTTTTTACAGAATCTGAAAGTATATGAATCTGTACCAATTCCAAAAGGTAAAAATATAATTGGTAGCAAATGGATATATAAACTAAAAAATGGGATAGATGGAATACCAATATATAAAGCTAGACTAGTAGTGCAAGGGTTTAATCAATCGTCCAATGATTATGATGAAGTATTTGCTCCAAGCTTGAAAGCTATCACATTAAGAGCAGCATTGGTGTGGGGGGCTAGAAATAAATATTTAGTGCATCATTTAGATGTAGAAACCGCATATCTTCATGCTCCATTACAACATGAAATTTATTTAAAGAAACCATTAGGATTTTATGAAAATGGAGACACTGACTGTTGGCTGTTAAAGAAAAGCCTGTATGGATTGAAGCAGTCAGGTTATGAATGGAATCAGTGCATTGTAAAAACACTGAATAATATTGGATTTAGGGCAGGATTAGCAGATCCATGTTTATTCAAAATGGAAAGAGATAATACAGTATCATTATTACTCCTATTTACAGATGATATAGCTTTAATCACAAAGAATGAGCAAGAGGCCAATAAAATTATTAATGAATTAGCATCTCATGTCAGAATTAAAAATCTAGGGGAGATACAACAATACCTAGGTGATAGAATTGAAAAAACTAGGGGAGGATTTAAACTATCTCAAACCGATAAAATAAACAATCTATTGAAACAATTCAGAATGGAATTGTGCAAACCAACAAAAACTCCTATGATCCAAGACTACTGCAACACTGCTGTGCAAAGTCCAGTGTTTGATAATGGACATTGACTTACCTGAATGTCCTTTTTCGGAATGCTGCATATACACTCCAGCATTGGGAAAATCCTCGTATCTGACAGCAACTGAGAGAACTTTTTTTACTACTTAACTTCCTACTCTGTGCTCTCTCCAAGCCCCCTTTTGCACACGAATCCCCAGTCTTGAACGAAGACACAAGAGGTGAACCACAACAAATTTATTAAAACACTCAACCACAAACAAACATAACGGTAGGGAGGGAAATGGAGTGTATACGCAGCGTTCCAAAAAAGGACATTCAGGTAAGTCAATGTCCATTTTCCAGAACGCTGCTACTACACTCCAGCATTGGGACATACCCAAGCCTAACTTCCAGGGTCGGGCAAAACACTAGTCCCTTCAGCAGACCCAGACACCACAGCTTGTAACACTCGCCGCCCAAAAGATGCCTCAGCCGAAGCGTAAACATCTATCCGATAATGTCTTATGAACGGCGACAATGAAGTCCAGGTAGCTGCCCTACAAATGTCCAACACAGAAGCCTGGGTAGCCCAGGCGGCCGAAGTCGCCGCACTCCGAGTTGAATGAGGTAAAATATTCTCAGGAACATGACGACGCTGTTTCTCATAAGCAGATGCAATACAGGCCTTAATCCAACGACCGATCATGGCTGATGACACTTTCTGACCCATGGATGCAGGATGGAATGAAACAAACAGGGTTTCCGTCCTCCGAAACGACGCCGTCCTACGCATGTACCGTCTCAAGGCCCTGCGCACATCCAGAGTGTGCCAAAGAACCTCACGGTGATGTCTCGTCGACGGACAGAAATCTGGAAGAACTAATTCCTGCGCCCGGTGAAACCATGAATTAACCAGCCGCAGGACCACTTTATTAGCATGAAAAATGCACAAGTCTTTCCTGACCGATAAAGCAGCGAGCTCAGAAATGCGCCTAGCCGATGTGATCGCCAGCAGGAAAGCAACTTTGAATGACAGAAACTTAAGGCAGATGGAACCAAGTGGCTCAAACAGTGACAACGTGAGGGCCTGCAAAATCAGAGATAAATCCCAAGAAGGATAACGATGAACAGTAGGTGGCCTCAGGTTCGTAGCTCCATGAAGGAATCCCTTCACCCACGGATGATGAGACAGGGAAGTGTACGGCGGGAAGGATAACACTGTGGCCAGAGCCGCCACCTGACGTCTGAGGGTGGCAGGAGATAAACCCCTTTCCAATCCTGCTTGCAGAAAGATGAGAACATCCTGTATCGTCGCAGATGTTGGATCCACATGGGCAGTCGCACACCAACGGCAAAAGGCCCTCCATGAAGCTTCGTAGATCCTCGTCGTGGATGGCCGGCGGGACGATTGAATCGTACCAATCACCGTGTCTGGCAATCGGCCTTTCTTTAGGATGACGCGCTCAAATGCCAAACGGCCAAATGCAGCCACTGGGGCTCGGGATGACGAATGGCTCCCTGACACAGCACGATCCGATGTGGAGGGATCACCCACGGGTCTGTCACCGAAAACTCCACAAGATCCGCGAACCACGGTCTGCGCGGCCAATGCGGCGCCACCAGTAACACCTCTGCCCTCTCCGCTATCATCTTCCGGACCACCTGCTGAATTAACGTGACGGGAGGGAAAGCGTATAGCAGACCGGCTGGCCAACAACACCGCAGAGCGTTTTGTGTCTTCCGCCGATGGAACCAGATACCGAGTGATGAACCGGGGAAGCTGGGCGTTGGCCGGACTGGCGAACAGGTCCACCACCGGTCGTCCAAAGTAAAATCTCCTGAAACAGACTGGGAAGCAGTTGCCATTCGGCCTGGTCTATCACTTCCCTGCTGAGCCAGTCCGCTCGGATGTTGGCCTTCCCGGAAATGTGGTCTGCGAGAATTGACTCCAGGTGTCTCTCCGCCCAGTTGAACAGACGTATCGACTCGAGCATCAACGTCTGTGACCTCGTCCCCCCTTCCCGGTTTATGTGCGCTTTGGCGGATGTATTGTCCGTGAGTATCAGGACATGACGGTCCCGAACCATCGTCCGGAAATGCAGAAGGGCGAGACGAATGGCTCGAAGTTCTAAAAGGTTGACACTCTGTACACGTTCCTCTGGAGGCCATTGTCCCTGGCCCACCTGGGCTCCCAGGTGGGCACCCCAGCCATGGAGACTGGCATCGGTGGTGCTCACAACCCGGTCCAGTTCCAGAAAATTGCATCCCCTCAGGATGGCCGGCGACCTCCACCAACATAGTGACAGTCTGACTTGTGGAGGCACGAGCACTTTTTTTGACGAGTTGGAACTGCTGTTCCTCTGGAACGGGAGAAGTAGCCATTGCAGCGAGCGAGAATGTTTGCGTGCCCACGGGACAACGCGGAAGCACAAGACAATCTTCCCCAACAATCGCGATAGAGTCAATAGAGGTGTCCTCCTCCGGGCCAGGACTTGGTCTAAAAGCGACTTGATGTTCTGCACTCTTTCTGAGGATAGGAAAACCTGACCTTTCTCGGAGTCTATCAGGGTCCCGAGGTGTAAAATTGAGGTCGCGGGGACGAGCTGGCTCTTGTCCAAGTTGACGGAGAAGCCGTGCTCTCGGAAGGCCGAAAGCACCCTGTCCCTGTCTCGCGCCGCTTGTACCCTGGACGAGGAAAGGATCAGAATGTCGTCCAGGTAACATAACACTCTCACCGGAATGGCACTGAGAGACGCGGACACCACTGCTACCAGTTTGGTGAAAGTCCTGGGAGCCGAGGAAAAACCGAACGGCATCGCACAATACTGGTAATGCCTGCCCGCATACTCGAATCGCAGAAACTGCTGATGTGAAGGAAGCACTGGAACATGCAGGTAGGCCTCTCGTAAATCCACCAACTGCATTAGGTCCCCCTGGCGAATTGATGCCAGAATGGACCGAAGAGAGTGCCTCTTGAAACGACGGTAACATACCGCTCGATTCAAATCCTTGAGGTTGAGAATACCTCTGACCCCGCCAGAATTTTTGGGGACCAAAAACAGGATCGAATAGAAACCGGTCTCCAGTTGGTCTAACGGAACCGGTTCTATCGCGTTGATCTCCAGCAGGTGTGCTATCTCCTCCACCATCAAGCTGCGCGAATCTGTCGACAGGGGAACCGGACACCGGATGAAACGTCGTGGAGGCCGATCTGTGAACTCGATCGCGAGGCCCTCCGAAATTGTGCGACGCACCCACTCGTCCGGGGTGGACCGGGCCCACTGATGACGAAAGGCCTGGAGACGTCCACCCACTGGTCCCAGAGTCGGTGAGTCATTTGCCCCGTCTAAAGGGCCTAAAAGTGGACCCACGATAGGGGCGCTTAGAAGCGGTCTGAGGTCTGCCACGCTCTCTGAAACGCTGCCTGTCTGAGAAGCGGTCTGGAGTTTGGAACGATTGCCGGTAAGAAGAGGGGCCTCCCTGCCCCGAGTAAGAATGAAAGGGCTGACGCTGTGTGTATGGAGTATAACGCCTGTCCTGTCTGTGAAAGGATGATGGCATAATTTTACGTTTGTCTTTGTCCTCAACAAGGACCGGCTCCATCGAATGAGAAGTGAGGGTCGACACCGGTGCATCCACTGTGGGCAAGTCCAACATAGCCTCAAGTTTGGGCGCCGCACAGAACAGTTTCTTGTCTAGATTGCTTGGCGCGGTGGACGACCCTGGTTGGGCCCAAGGAGCCTGCAGAACATCCGTGAACAGCTGAGGGCACGGAATAAAGTCCTTCTCCTGCTTGACTTGTTTAAATAAGGCATCGTGAGGACCGGTCTCAGACGGGGTTGTCGGGGGTTGTGCTCCCACAGAACCCAAGTTAGTAGTCAAACGAGCCTTGTGAAGGAGAGACTTAAATAGTGCGGGGCGAAACAAGCCCGTGAAGACCGGAGTGTCAGGTACCAATCCTTCATCCTCGGAGAATTCGAGGTTTTCAGGGCCCTCCTCGTCATGGCACGAACCCTCAGACGAAACAGACTCACGAGGCGAGGGGGAGCGAGCCCTGCGGGACCCCGAAGTGGCCAACGCGCCTGAAGAAGTCCCCGCCGCGGACGGCTGGGCCGCTGTTTGTGCTCCAGCCGCCATAATAGAAGCTAACGCTGTAGACAGCATCGTCTGGAAGTCAAACTGTGAAGGAGACGGAGGATTGTCCACTGCTCGGAGGCCCGCTGCTGTGGGCGTGAAGGTGGCCGAAGGTTGGCGCCGAGGTGGAAAGGCTTCCAGTCCCGCTAAGGAAACGTCAGGCATCGACTGGGACACACCCTTCTGCCAAGCCAAGGAAACAGATCGGACCTCTCTCCGCTCCGAACCATCGGGAACAGGAACAGGTTGCTGGGCGGATCCCGTGTCACAACTGTATAAAGAAGCTGACGCTTGCTTGGCTTTCTCACATTGTTTCTCCAACGCCTTATGACGCCTGAGAGCATCCTTATCGGCCGCAGCGGAGGTTTTAGAGTGGCGGGACTTGTGACGGCCAGAGGCAGAACGTTTGCCCAACTGTTTCTTGCGGGACTTAGTAGATCTGGCAGGGCTGACCTCCTGATCACTATCTGAGGAGAACGAACAGCCCGCCATGGTGAGAATGCCCTAAGCGGGACCAATTAGGCGGGTTATTTATTATTTATGTATAGATTGATTGATTGATTTATAATAATAATAATTATAAGAAATATTTATTATTTAATGATTGATTGTTGATTGATCGGTTGACTTGATTGATTGATTGCTTGCTTGATTAATTGATTGATTGATTGAGTGCTTGCTTGCTTGACTAATTGATTGATTGATTGATTGATTGATTGCTTAATTGATTGATTGCCTGAATATAGCTCTGGGCAATGTTCTATACCCAACAAGCAGTGATGGCCCTCTTGCCACGCCCAATAAGAGGGAACCCCGCTCTCTGCTCCGGAGTGTGGGTAGGCCCTACACAAAGAGGCGATAAAAGGGGTGAGCGATAGTCTGTAAATGCCCCCCCCCTTTCTGCCCAGACCTGGACTGAAGCTCAGCAAGCGAAGCCCTCAGAGAAAAGGCTGCGGCCCTTTAATTAGGGTCCGCACAGCCACGAGATAATCCAAAATGGCGGCCGCCCTAATGCTCAAAATGGTGGCCGTGCATTGGTGGTGTAGGAGCAAAATGGCGGCCCGCCCGCGCTCTACCAGATGACTGAGCGCTTTCCCCTGGCGCCGCTCTCACTCGGTCGCCACTCAGGGATAATGGCCTGGCCGGCTGCTACACGGCGGGAGGGTGGCGAGCAACCGAAAGCCACGCCGCACCCCCCCCAACAATCACTCACAGCAGTCGAGTCGAAGCAGAGCAAGCCGAAAGCCGCAGCACCGCCTGCAGAAGCCTGACGGGACAGCCGCTGGATAGTCCACACAGCGATTTAAAGGGCACCGGTAGTCGCTCCTTAGAAACGCCTCCGCTCTGGCTTGATGATCAAACGCGGCAGTCGGGGAGCAATCCGCTCAGCCCCGATCTCACCGGCAAGGGAAATCCGGCCGGATCCACCCCGCAGGGACAGAAGCTGGCGGCAGCAAGCGCAGAGGCGCGAAAGCCGGTACGACCCAGATCCCGGGCACGAAACCGACGAACAGCTGACTGACTCGCAGGAGAAATTAAAACCTAAACCTGACCGAAATTCAACCAAAACAAAAAAAGGGGGCTAATCAAAAATAACCAAAAAACCTAACGCAATACTCAGAGCACAGAGAAAACCCTCTCAGTCTGTCAGCAACTGAGAGAAAGACTGGGGATTCGTGTGCAAAAGGGGGCGTGGAGAGAGCACAGAGTAGGAAGTTAAGTAGTAAAAATGTTCTCTCAGTTGCTGTCAGATACGAGGATTTTCCCAATGCTGGAGTGTAGTAGCAGCGTTCTGGAAAAAGGGATATATCAATCATTAATTGGCAGCTTATTATACATTAATAATTGGACTAGACCTGATATCGCTTTTAGCGTGAATCAGTTAGCTAGATACAACATGCAACCTACAGAATTTCACTGGCAAGGTGCAAAACGTATCCTTAGGTATTTAAAAAACACCATGCATCATGCTTTATATCTGCAACCAGCAGAAGAATTGCGTTTAACCGCTTATGCAGATGCTAGTTTGCTACAGATGTTCATACAAGAAAACCAACGTCAGGAATAGCCATATTTCTGGGGAAATCTTTGATAGGGTGGCGTTCAATAACACAGAAACATCTGAGTCTGTCTACAATGGAGGCAGAGTTTTCTTGTTTGTCTTTATTATGTACAGATTTGATCAGTATTAAACAACTAATGATAGATATAGGAATAAATATACAAGATCCTATAATAGTCAATGAAGATAACCAAGCAGCGATAAAAATGGCTACAAATATAGCCGTAAAGACTAGAACAAAACATACAGATCTTCGATATCTTAATGTCAGGGAATGTATAAAGAACAAAATGATTGAACTTGTATATTGTGCTTCAGAAGACAACGTGGCAAATCACTTTACGAAAGCACAGGGAACTAGAAAACATATAGATACATGTGAACAATATCGTTTAAGATCGTAGATATATCAGTCTACCCAAAGGGGAGAATGTTGGATCTGTATCTTACAGTTGGGTAGACAATATATCAAAAATGTGTACTATGACTTTAACTACTGTAAAGTAACTAATTGAGTAATTGGTTGAAACGGAAATATAAGGAAGGCAGTAAGCTCAGCAGTACTCTTCACTCTTCCCCCTTTTTTCTTCGCACGCTCACGTATGCTTTGCTAATACTGCTCACTCCTACTTGTGATGTTATTGCTGAGAGATATTGTGTCGGAGTTACGGAACTAGAAATGTAAGCAACAATGTTTTGTATTGAAAGCTTTATATTTGTTTACGAGAAGCTTTGTTTGAACTATCACAGTAAAGACTATTCTTTTTACTAAAACGTTCAGAGTTTGGAAGTATCTGTGTTGCAACGCTGCCTGGTATACCGCTGTGCTCTACAGAGGGCAATTTACCCTCAACCAATTTACCCAGGTCCTAAGCCATGGAGTGCTTTAAAGGTGGTGACCAGCGCCATGCTGCTCCCATCACTACCCGCGCTGCTGCATTCTGGACCAGTTGGAGCCTCCGGGTGCTATTCAAGGGGAGCCCCATGTAGAGAGCATTACAGTAGTCCAGACGGGACGGGACGATGGCATGAGTGACCGTGCGCAAGGCGTCCCGGTCCAGAAAGGGACGCAACTGGTGAATCAAGCGAACCTGATAGAAAGCTCCCCTGGCTACAGCCATCATATGGTCTTCTAAAGACAACCGTGCATCCAGGAGAACACCCAAGTTGCAAGCCCTCTCTGAGGGGGTCAAGATCTCGCCCCCAATAGCCAGCAATGGAGCTAGTTGGCTATATCGGGACGCCGGAAACCACAGCCACTTCATCCCAAAACCAGGGATGATCTCACCCAGCGGCTTCACATAAATGTTGAACAGAAGGGGCGAGAGGACCAACCCTTGTGGCACCCCACAAACAAGGCGCCTCGAGGCCGACCTCTGTCCATCTGCCAACACAAACTGCGTACGGTCAGAGAGGAAGGAGGAGAACCACCGCAACATGGTACCCCCCACTCCCAACCTCTCCAATCAGCGCAGCATGATACCATGGTCGATGGTATCAAAAGCCGCTGAGAGGTCTAATAGGACCAGGACAGAGGAACAGCCTCTGTCCTGAGCCCTCCAGAGATCATCAACCAATGCGACCAATGCCGTTTCCGTGCTGTACCCCGGCCTGAAGCCTGACTGGTACGGATCTAGATAGACAGCTTCATCCAGGTACTGGAGAAGTTGTCGCGCCACCACACTCTCAACAACCTTTGTCACAAAGCAAAGGTTGGAGACTGGACGATAGTTCGCTAGTACAGCCGGGTCCTTGATTTAGGGTGTTGCATATTTATGACAGTTACAGCATCCTGCGGTCATGTGATCTCTGAGGAAGATGGGAGCTTAAAAAATACAAAATATAAATAAATAATACATTTACGACATTCCCAGCTGTCTTCTTACAAGCAAAGTCAACGGAGAAGCCATCAGAGGAGGTGTCAAGTCATAGTCACCTGATGTCTTGCTCAATGATCATGTTGATTTGATGACAATGGCAAAAATGTGGGTAAAATTCAGTGGTCATGTAATGCTTCACTTAATGACTGCATTACTTAACAACAAATTTTCTGGCCTCTATTGTAAATCATGGGTACCTAGAATCAGAATCAGTGCAGTGTATAATTAAGGTACTACAGGAGAACTGCATAGACTCAGGTTTATTTATTTCTATTTATTTATTGAATTTATTGAATTTATATCTATTCGCACATGGCGACTCAAAGCTGCTTACAGAATATAAAACCTCATTTAAAACAATAAAACTAATAAAAAAAGAATCAAATAAATTAATATAATATAATAAAATCACCCCTCCCACCCCCACCCCAGCAACAGCAGATCACACGAACCATTTAATGGGCTCCATCCTGTTCTGGGTTCCCCAGGCCCACTGGCAGAACCAGGTCTTCAGCGCCTTCTGGAAGAGTGTTAGAGTAGGGGCCATTCTAAACTCTGGGGGAATGATGTTCCAGAGAGAGGGAGCCACCATGGAGAAGGCCCTTCTTCTGGGTCCAACCAGGGGTATCTCCCTAGGAGATGGGACCCGCAGCATTCCCCTGCCTCCCAGCTCTGATGGGTCGGGTAGATGTAACCGGCAAGAGACGGTCCCTCAGATAACCTGATCCCAATAAGGGCTTTAAAGGTGACAACCAGCACCTTGAATTGTACCTGGAAGCTAATTGGCAGCCAATGCAGCTCCCACAGGAGAGATGATACATATGCACCCTGGGGTCTACACAAAACCAGGTTAATGTCCACTCTTAAGCATAGAAGTTAAAAGCATGACTCTTCTGACTCAAGTTATTGTGGGGGAAAAAATGAAGGACTGTCAGCCTTACCAGATGGATTAGACAGGAAACACAATCAGTAAATTAAATAAATTAATACATATGCAAATTTTGCTTTAGTATCAGGAAATCGTTGGTGGTTTCTGAGTTTGGTTGTTTTCTTGCAGAGGTTTCAATTTCCTAACTAGGTAACATTACTCAAACATAAGTGATCTTGTTACCTAGTTTGGGTAATGAAACATCTGCAAGAAAACCAAGCTCAGAGAGCACCAAAGTTTCATTCAACCCTGAGCTACAAATATCCTCCTTTATTGCTACTTTAGTGTAGAGCTACATTAACAGAACCTTGTTAGTCTGAAAGTACAAATAATTATCTTATTTATAGCCCAAAAAACTAAGGAGGCTCCCATTTGAGTCTCTTGCTCTGCCCTGTTTCCAGGTGTGGGCTATGCCCTCTCTTATCTTAGGGATAGTTCTCTAAGATTGTTCTCTAACGACATCTGTTCGTGCTGTCTCCAAAGTTTTTCTCATGTTCCATTACAAAAAAGCAACACTCTGAGCTCCTATATAGATTGTGAGATACAAATCTAACAAATTACTAAATAAAATGTTTTAGTTATTGTTATGCAATTTTATTTTCTTATTTAATGCTTGTACTTTCTAATGTTTACAGTTAAAAATATTTACAGACCCCTCGCATTCTGGACATAAATTGTTTCAACTCCTACCCTCAAAACGACATTATAAAGCACTGCGCACCAGAACAACTAGACACAAGAAGTTTTTTCCGAACGCCATCACTCTGCTAAACAACTAATTCCCTCAACACTGTCAAACTAGTTACTATGTCTGCATTACTATTAATCTTCTCATTGTTCCTATCACCCATCTCCTCCCACTTATGACTGTATGACTGTAACCTTGTTGCTGGTGTCCTTACGATTTATATTGACTGTTTCCCTATGACTATCATTAAGTGCTGTACCTTATGATTCTTGACAAATGTATCTTTTCTTTTATGTACTCCGAGAACGTATGCACCAAGACAAATTTCTTGTGTGTCCAATCACACTTGGCCAATAAAGAATTCTCTTCTCTTCTCTTCTCTTCTCTTCTCTTCTCTTCTCTTCTCTTCTCTTCTCTTCTCTTCTCTTCTCTTCTCTTCTCTTCTCTTCTCTTCTCTTCTCTTCTCTTCTCTTCTCTTCTCTTCTCTTCTCTTCTCTTCTCCTCTCCCCTCCCCTCCCCTCCCCTTCCATTCCATTCCATTCCATTCCATTCTATTATGTTTTTGCAAGTTGTTTTCAGCACTGAAGAGAATTGGTTATACATGTTTTAAAAACATTTCCATTGCCTTTGTAAATCCCCAACTCAGTTCTTTCCTGATGTTTTCCACCTATAAGGAATTCTGGCATTTATTTGGGTCCTTCTATTTCTATATTTTCAAATGCTAATAGAAGTATTTAAAGTTCACTTTAGAATAGCATATTCAAATCTGATCCCCCCCTTTCTTCTTTTATGTCTATGTTTACTACTGTACTTAAGAATGAACACACATCTTTACTGTATGCATAATGACCACAATACTTCAGATGCTTCAGAAACAACATGCCATACCTTTTTTTTATTCTTAATCATTATCAGTTCTTGTGTTCTGGGTAGGAAGCAGGAAAATCGAGTAGGCTTTCTTGGGATGATCTTTTCTGCAAAAAAACAATTGGCTGCTTTTACAGTAGAGCCTTTCAAACAGCTAGCATTGCTGATTATAATCAATTAAAACAACTTTCAACTTCACAAGCCAGCAATACTGCTCTTCTTTATCAGCCACAATTCTGACAGAAATTATTATTTAACAAAAAAACAGGACCTTCAGATTCAGCCATATATATTAAAATAGAGGAGTATTCTAGCAAATACTTGCTAGAATTTTGCAGTAGAAACACTATGAAGTCCTAACCACTGAAAAAAGGAGGAAAGGGATATATAGCAATATCCTACTGTATACTATGTATGGGATAAAACACCAAATAATACATACATATATATCATATTAATATATGATAAGACCCCCAATCATTCACCAGTCTTATTCACAGCCAACTAGAATGATGAACCACAAAACCAAGTCCATATTATTTATATGCTTCACTGTTCCAGGCTACCACTACTAAACTAAAAATCAGATTTACCTGTATCATTTTCCATATCTGAATTCAAACAGTCTTGCTGTTTCAAGTGGGAGGTCGCCAAGCAGTCATTACTCGATGAACATGTCTCCGGTAATTCTGCAGTGGATGATTTAAGTTTTGTTTGCAGTTCTTCAGTAACTATAGGGTAAGAAGAGTATCTATCTGTCTGTCTATCTATCATTTGTTTTTGTAGGCCACATATTTTTATGATTCTCAGTGGCTTGCAATGCGTAAAAGTAAACTGAAACTAAAACCATCCAAAAAAATACTGGTAAAAACAAAAAGCAATTCAAAGCATTAAATAATCCTTATAACAATTATTGCTATTATTAGCAATCATTGCTACATAAATGCCCTCCTAAAGAGGATTATCCTTATTATTTTACAAATGAGTAATGAGGCTATTAATGTTCAAGTGGGTACAAATAACAAAAGGAATTCTCTCTAATATTGGGGTCCCAAATAAGTATGTCCCTTGCCAAATTTGTCTGCAAAATTAAAAATTACAAATGATCTTGAACAGAAAAAAATCCACAATAGACATAAACAGGTTTAAGATAGCACAGACATAATAGTTTGTTAAAATAAAACATGGAACAGAACAATTGTTACCTGCAATAGGATCAAGAATGGCAAATGTCACTATCTACTTAAAAAGAAATATCAAATAAATGATTCTCACTTGCTTCTCTAATGATATTGGCAATTTCTGCATTTGGTTTTAGTATTTCTTTCTCTTGCTGATATATGCCTCTGAGTACTTTGGCTTGGCACCGTGCTTCAATTTGATCAGTCACTGTCAACAATGCTTCAAGTGACAGCAAATGAGTAGTGTACAGTTGTCCAGAAACAGGAAAAGCATTCTGAAAAATCAAGCATAATTAAGGCTATATCCAACTGCATAAGAAAACTTAAATATAACTTCTATTTAACTTACTGTAGTTCTACACAGCTATGCAAGCCTTCATAACTCATTGAAATCTTTAAACTTAAGTTCCCACAAAAGATTAGTTTTCTTTTATGTTAAACATTGTTGACTCAGTATATAAAGCTACATTTCTACTCAGAAGATTTTACATATTTCATGGGGGAATATATGCTTGCTGAACTATTTACATTAATATTCCTAGTAGAAAACATCTGAAATACAGGTAGTCCTCAAGATACAACCACAATAGAGCTGCCTATTACAGTTGCATGTCATGATGATTGTTAAGTGAAGTATCTCACTTAACGATCTCCAATCCCTGTTCTTACCAAAGCAATCGTTAAACTAATGTGCAGGTTGTTAAGTGGAGCATGGAGTGTCTCAGGGGTGAACCTGTCCCAGTCCTCCAAAAGCCTCCCCCACCTCCCGAGACAACTCTCCCTTCACATCCTGCCTCGTTAATCCCCACAAGCCTTTGCCCACTCCACTGGTTCACCCCAAGCCTTATGCCTGATTCCCACCTCATCAGGCCAAATACCCTCTTCCTCACTTACCTTTTGAAGAGCTCCGAGGCTTCCAGAGTGTTGGAATGAATGACTGCACTGCATGTGCAAGCTCGTTAAGGCAGCAAAATAGTGGTTTGTCTTGTAGCTGTCCACAGGGTCAAAATGACAGCCATTTCTGGATTGCTGTTGTGAGACCCAGTAACAAACCATTCCATTTTTCTGCCTTAATGAACTTGCACATTGTTACAGAAAGATTCTAAAAGGCAGAAAAATGGAGCAGTATATTCCTCATCCATGGTACGAC